>NC_080479.1:16592500-16870000 GCF_030265055.1 Doryrhamphus excisus | reverse complement strand
AAATTAGAACATCATATCAGTTCCGATTACCATCAATCCATCAACCCAATCCATAAAAATGCCTGTTTTATCATCCATGACATAGCATCAATTATACTGTATGTTCATACAGCCTATAAGTGTCTCCTATAGTGGTGTGTCAGTCATGAACAAACAGGTCAAAAGAACTGGTTCTTTCTAGTGAACGGAATAAACAAGGTCAAAAGACTCTAAAATACCCGTTCAGTGGTTCAGTTGCAAACGCTTTTTTTTTTTTTAGTTCACTGTTCCTTTTGCAGGGCGGGACTATCTGCGTGATTATCCAATCGTCACGCCTCGCTCTGTGGGTGGGTGGGCGGGGTTAACTGACTGACAGACCGAGACATTGACCCACACTGACTGTGACCTCGTTCATTCCATTCACAAAAAAGAATTAGTTCTTTTCACCTGTTCGTTCATGAGCGACTGTTACGCTGTTGAGTCGGTACAAACATGAACATGAGTGAACGGACTGACTTGACCCGTTCGTTCATGAGTGACTGTTGCGCTGCTGAGTCAGTACAAACATGAACATGAGTGAACGGACTGACTCGACCCGTTCGTTCATGACCAACTGCTGCGCTGTTGAGTCGGAAGGAATGTAAACATGAGTGAACGGACTGACTCGACCCATTCGTTCATGACAGACTGTTGCACTGTTGAGTCGGTACAAACGTGAACATGAGTGAAAGAATTGACTCAACCCATTCGTTCATGACCGACTCTTACACTGTTGAGTCGGTACAAACGTAAACATGAGCGAAAGGACTGATTCAACACGGCTGAAATGAGTTCTTTTGACCCGTTCGTTCATGATCGACTGTTATGCTGTTGAGTCAGTACATACGTGAACATGAGTGAACGGACTGACTCGACCCGTTCGTTCATGACCGACACACCACGTCTTGTTGCGCTGTTAAGTCCGAACAAACGTGAACATGAGCAAACGGACTGACTCGACACGGCTGAAATGAGTTCTTTTGACCCGTTCGTTCATGACCGAGACACGACTAGTCCGAATGAACGTGAACGTGCGTGAACGGACTGACTCGACACAACTGAAATGAGTTCTTTTGACCCGTTCGTTCATGATTGACTGTTACGCCGTTGAGTCGGTACAAACGTGAACATGAGTGAACGGACTGACTCGACCCGTTCGTTCATGACCGACACACCACGTCTTGTTGCGCTGTTAAGTCCGAACAAACGTGAACATGAGCAAACGGACTGACTCGACACGGCTGAAATGAGTTCTTTTGACCCGTTCGTTCATGACCGAGACACGACTAGTCTGAATGAACGTGAACGTGCGTGAACGGACTGACTCGACACAACTGAAATTAGTTCTTTTGACCCGTTCGTTCATGATTGACTGTTACGCCGTTGAGTCGGTACAAACGTGAACATGAGTGAACGGACTGACTCGACCCGTTCATTCATGACCGACACACCACATCTTGTTACGCTGTTGAGTCCGAACAAACGTGAACATGAGTGAACGGACTGACTCGACCCGTTCGTTCATGACCGACACACCACGTCTTGTTACGCTGTTGAGTCCGAACAAACGTGAACATGAGCAAACGGACTGACTCGACACGGCTGAAATGAGTTCTTTTGACCCGTTCGTTCATGACCGAGACACGACTAGTACGAATGAACGTGAACGTGCGTGAACGGACTGACTCGACCCGTTCGTTCATGACCGACACACCACGTCCTGTTACGCTGTTGAGTCCGAACAAACGTGAACATGAGCAAACGGACTGACTCGACACGGCTGAAATGAGTTCTTTTGACCCGTTCGTTCATGACCGAGACACGACTAGTACGAATGAACGTGAACGTGCGTGAACGGACTGACTCGACCCGTTCGTTCATGACCGACACACCGCGTCTTGTTACGCTGTTGAGTCCGAACAAACGTGAACATGAGCAAACGGACTGACTTGACTCGACTGAAATGAGTTCTTTTGACCCGTTCGTTCATGACCGACACACCACTAGTCATCACGTGTTGTTACGCTGTTGAGCCCGAACATACGTGAACATCAGTGAACAGACTGACTCGACCCGTTCGTTCATGACCGACACACCACTAGTCATCACGTGTTGTTATGCCGTTGAGTCGGAAGCAACGTGAACATGAGTGAACGGACTGACTTGACCCGTTCGTTCGTGACCGACACACCACTAGTCATCACGTGTTGTTACGCTGTTGAGTCGGTACAAACGTGAACATGAGTGAACAAACTGACTCGAAACGGCTGACCGGGTCTACGCACAGAGGGAGATCACAGGCTCACGACCAATTGACCGAAACAAACGACTCTTTTCCTACTCTTCCATAGGTGGTTTAAGCAGAAATGGTTCTTCTCATGTTGTATTGATTTGTTTATTAAACTCTACCTCAACCCGTCTCGTTTTCCATCTATTCTGACGCTAGCAACGTATAAGCAAAAGGTGTAAATATGAATATCAATAACACTCACCATGTGCTCCACGTATTCCCTTCCCGCCTGAATCACATCTAAAGCCCTTTTCTTCTGTTCTGGATCCTGTAGGAGTTTGTATGCCTTGTCCACAGCTGGAACGGAAACAAAGAGAACATTTTGAAAAACGGAGTATCAACTTTAGCTAACAGACGCTCACTGTGCTAATGGAGGACCTTCAAAAGCTTGCTGTGCTCGGTCTGCATCGTCCTGGTTTTTGTCTGGGTGGACCAAAATGGATAACTGGAGAAGAGGAGGAAGATGTCATCAGAAATATCATTTCATTTTTTCAATTCATTTATTGAGGTGGAAACTTAAAATAAAAAATACAATTATTACCATTTATACCATAATAATAATAACAATACCATAATAATAATAACAATACCATAAGTTTGTTTACTTGCAAAAACTAAACAAACTTAGTATTGCAAATTGAGAAAATAGACGAGAACTGAAAAACATAGCATCATGCTAGTTTCCATTCTTACTATCGATACTATCGATATTAGTATCGATCCACCCACAACACTTACCGCTCTGAATCTTTTCTTTAAGTCAATATCTGTTGCATCTGGGTCAACTTGCAGCACCTAAACTTGTAAATAACAACATATAGGTTAATTTGGAACATATTATTAAATAATAAGACTGTTTATTAAGTGCCAGTTTACCTCGAATGGGTTGAGATTAAAGTAGGATGAGCCAGGCCTGAGCAGTCGATCTATTTGCTGCTTAGAGGTTAAGACCGAGTCTCTTTTCTCGATCTGCTTCACCTGTCATACACATTTTAGATAATAAAGATATTAAAATGAAGCAGAGAGTCATTTTTTTGGTGAAACATCGACGCTAAATGGTAGGGTCTTGGTGAAAATACGCCATTTTTGCCGTCAACACTGTGCAATATGATGTCATCGATCAAACGTGGAAACAGTGCTACTTTCTCGTACAGCTTGGACAACAAGGCAACTGTAAGCAACACAAAACTAAGTACTATGTCTTAGTCGTTAGTGTGGAAATGAAAGAAAATGACAAAACTAGCCGTTAGATAAACATTTGCGATGCTAGCTAGCTTGTTGTTAGCTGCTACTCATGTCTGAGCGAGGCTTCGCAACCAAAAATAAAACAGCTAAATATAGCCAGTAAACGTCAAAGTAGATAATTACATTACACGAATCTATCTCGCCATACCTCCGTGTAAAAGTTTTGAAATAATTCATCAGATCCAGTCTGAGAACTCTCGCCACTGTGCGCCGCCATCTTAATACACATTTAAGTGTGACGTAGCGCGTCACGTGATCACACAGTTTACGCCATATTTAGCTTTCTGTTATGTACGTTGGATTTGGCCCAAGTCGAAACATAATTCACCACCTTTACGCACACTAAATTAGCCGGTTTCCCCAAAATTGTCCGCGGCATCAACACTTATTTTTCTTGCTCACTATCCTGACAAAGCGTGTTGGTTAAATGATATGCGGCTGCGAAACGCTAGGGGGCGCTTTCGGCTCTTTTAGCTATGCAGTGTGCCGTAGAGGAAGAGAATGCTACATGCCAGTCATGTTGTGATTGATCACAATTCCATATGAAACATATCTTGAGTTTATTAACCAAAAATGTAAATGTTAAAAGTGACTGAAAAAGTACAAACAGAAACGCTAAAAAAAGATGTAATTGACATTTTTTTACAGTGTATACACAGTGTACGTCAGAGTGAAAGGTAAAAAAATAAAAAATAATAAAAAATAAAAAAAAATAAAAAAAATACAAATAAATATATATATATAATATAAATATATATAAATAATATGTACTGTGTATAATAAAATAATATATACACAAAACATTGTTTTTCCTAAATATATGTTATCTCATGAGATGATTGCACTTTTCAGATATTTGAGGAGAGTGACAAAAAAAAGCTGCTTGAATAGAGCTGGTCGTCATCACACACACCATCTGCTTCCTTATGGTTCTGTGTTGGGTTAAAAAAAAAAAAAAAAGACAAAAATACCACAATTCAGATTGGTCAACAGATACCCACTTTTTTCCCACATGACAAGAAAAGACTAACTTACTGCCATGACGTATTCCTTACTTGCGTACTTCCTTTAGTTCTGTAGTCATGATTCCAATCTACACAGGAAGGGAAAAAGCATATTTACTAGTTTCGCTCGACACTTTCAGCTGCAAAGATGGGACATCTTACCTGTAAGTCTTCCCCCTGCTTGTGTAAAAAGGTTTTATTTGGCTCCGAGGGGCAGTAATGCTGCTACTGGTGACAAGAATCAACAAAGATAAAAACACAATATCTGATATTAGATGCACTCCCAAGAAGCAATGGATGCCATTAGATTGAAGCATGTACAACAACAACAACAACAACAACAACAACAAAAAGAGAGCGAGAGAGAAGAGACGGTATCTGTAAAGCATGTGCAAACCTTCTGGCTCCGTATGTTGGTAACTTACCTGTGAAATTTACCCGAAGCATCTTCAAATCACCAGTGTGTGCCACCGCCATTGTTTCCGACATGAGCCAATTTCATCCCCAAATCATTTGATTCACTTCACATTGAGTGACAGTGAATGCAGCACCTTGCGAAGCAGAGGTGTCCAAAGTGCAGCCAGGGTACAAAATAAAATAACGTCATTAATTTTCATTATTAACTTTTCATTATTCATTATTAACACTTTTCGCACACTTTTTTTTTGGTGTATTTTTCTATTTCGTCCTGCGTCCTGATTGGCTAAAGGACTGTAGTCCATTGTCCATCAATCTCCTCCGGGCCTTCCTGAGCAGTACCGAATGCAGTTCTGTTCGCAAGTTTTATCCCCGTCAACACCAAACATCGACGAAACACTCTGGTTGTGGCTGTAGGGCGCCGTTACCGAAGGACGACGACCCGACGACGGGAACAATATGGAAATTGAGCATGCTACTGACGTGAAATATGTGAGTATGGTGGAACCTTGGATAGCATCATTAATGTATTCCAGAAGGTCCGACTCTAACTAAAACGTACTCTAACCAAAACAAATTTTCCCATAATAAATCATGTAAATCCCATTAAGTTGTTCCACAAAGTCAGAAATGTTAACACAAAACACGGCGGTTGGCTGCGTAGTTTTTTGCTAACTAAAAGTTTGAAAAACTTTATAGTTTTACATGCATAAAACGGTTCTAAATACATATCAATAACCTTCTTGTTTTGCAATTTCTTGAATTCAATAGTGTTTCTCACTTCGAGTCTGTGCTTATTTTTTTTTATTACAGCTGCAAAATAACCAAAAATTCTAAAGAAGGTGACAATTCAAGATGTGGCGTCTGTGTTGGATCTCGCTGGCACATTGTGTCTTTGTCAACAATCATGTCTTCACTTAAAATGTTCATTTATTCATTTCAATCCTTATTTTTATTCATTTTATGTATGTAAAACTATAATTTCACAACTGTAAAAATGTGATCGTGAGTTAGCAAGGAACTGCAGTCAACCGCTGATGACATCATCGAGTGGCGCTAACTGTTTCCATGTATTAGCAAGCTAGCCAAATACTAACAAGGATGTTTTACATGAAGAACACAGTTGGATTCACGCAGTGTATTAATGACATGGTGAGACTAGCCGGAAAATGTATGCAAACAGAGGCGAAAATTTTGACGAATTTTTTGGCGGTAAACTGAAAAACATGCTAACCTGGAGTGTACGCTAACTGGTTTAATATGTCTCAAATATACCGTATTTTCTGGACTATAAGTCACACTTTTTTTCATAGGTTGGTTGTTCCTGCGACTTATAAATGAAAAAATCGTTTATGCTACATAAACACTGGACACCTTTTCTGTTTGTTTATTTTTTGTGTAGTTGAATAAGCATTGTGTTAGCATATCTTACACCCATTCAGCCTGTTCTCTATTCTTTTATTAATGTTAGAACTTGCCTTCCAAGAGGATGTAATGTCTGTTTTGGTCAAGTAGTTTGGAAAATAAATTACCGGCAAAAAATGCGACTTATGTATGTTTTTTTATTTTTTACCTAATTATGCATTTTTGGCCTTGTGCGACTTATGTATGTTTTTTTTCTACCTAATTATGTATTTTTGGCATTGTGTGACTTATACTCCAGTGTGACTTATGTATGTTTTTTTCTACCTAATTATGCATTTCTGGCATTGTGCGACTTATACTCCAGTGTGACTTATATATGTTTTTTTCTACCTAATTATGCATTTTTGGCCTTGTCCGACTTATACTCCAGTGCAACTTATATATGTTTTTTTCTACCTAATTATGCATTTTTGGCCTTGTGCGACTTATACTCCAGTGTGACTTATGTATGTTTTTTTCTACCTAATTATGCATTTTTGGCATTGTGCGACTTATACTCCAGTGTGACTTATATATGTTTTTTTCTACGTAATTATGCATTTTTGGCCTTGTACGACTTATACTCCAGTGCAACTTATATATGTTTTTTTTCTACCTAATTATGCATTTTTGGCCTTGTGCGACTTATGTATGTTTTTTTTCTACCTAGTTATGCATTTTTGGCATTGTGCGACTTATACTCCAAAAAATATGGTAATTGTTTAAATGAATTCGGTAATCATGTTATTAATAGGGGGGTCGCGAGAAAGCATGAAAAAAAAAAAAAAGAGACACTATCTGCCATTTATGAATTGAATTTCTATCACGTTGCAGTGTTATTCATGTGTGTGAGCTAACGGCTCTGCGTCCACCCGCCGAGACAAAGACTGTAGGACAAAAGGGCTCACTCTGTTCATGCCGTTGTTCTATGGAATAAACGTGCTCAGGTGCTGAAACTAATGCACAGAGTGAACCCTCTTCCTGCTTGTTTGGCACAAAATTATCACATTCACTTTTATTTATCATGTGATTTAAAGTATTTATAATTTTTATCCTATTGTTGTTAAAATGTAGTCATGTTCCCAACAGCCATAAAAGTCGAAAAAGCGGTAAGATTCCACCTGAGTAATAATTTTGAAGCATAACTGCACAGTGGGACAGATCAGCCCCCCAGCATCCTTCAATTTTTCTGATTGTGGCCCTCGGTGGAAAAAGTTTGGACACCCCTGTTGTAAAGCAACAATAAAGGCAGAGTTCTGTTACCAGAAAGAAACATGCACCCCCAATGCTATTCAAAATGTGCATGATGACAGTTGATAGAAGGCCAATGTTTGCAGGGTGCAGGTCGCAATAATTTCAAAGCTTTGCACAATTTGCATTGATTTTCAGCACCCAGGTGGCAATCGGGTCAATCCCCCCCCCCGCAAATTGGAAGCCCTCACAGAACTTGAGTGAAGGAGAAGAGGAAGGAGATAGAAAACATAAGCATAAGCAATGGCTAGTGATTAACAATAAGGCGCAGGAGGGGGAGACAGCACTTTTGTGCAAGGCTAGCTCACCCTGGAGTACCGCTCAAGGTGAGTTCTTCACTCTAGCAGCGCTGCTCTCTCAATGCTTCTCCACCTAAGCAGGTTGGAATAAGAGGACATACGTGAAACAAAAGACAGTAGCATCACAGCATCAAAAAAAAAAAAACAAAAAGACAATTTAATTATTCTGATGTTGCTTCTGAGGAACCTGCAAATGGGAAGAATTTGAACGCTTCACGTCCTTGGGGTCTTCAAAAGGAGAGGCGAGAGATGAAGCTGGTGGGCAAATTATTTTTTTCGTTTTTTTTTTTGTTGCAAAAATCCAACTCAATATATGCTAAGCATCCAAATCACACCCATGCAACTTTCCTCTCATGCTAACAAAAAGTGTCCCCGTGTGGCGTTTTTTCTTTTTTAAAACATATAGAGCTGCAACAATTAATCCAGGATTAATCCAATTATTAAAACTATTTTTGTATTGGATTATTTGTGTTTTTTTATTGAAAATTGTAAATATGACCTGAATGTGAATAATAGGTTATAGAACTCGGGGGTGTCTTAAACATTATTAGTATTATTAATATAAAGTTTACATAGTATTTTTTTTAATTTTGCATACTATTTTGACTTTATAGTAATATTCTAGCTTATACACAACCGATTTTTCTCAAAATTGCAACAGATTTTTTTTGTTTTTCTTGAGAAAATGACAGAATTTAGTCAGTCGAAGGCCTAACCGGTTACTCGACGACAAAAATAATCGTTAGTTCGCAGCCCGAAGGGAATGTGTATTTATGCCGCGATGATTAATTTCACATAAATCATGAATATGTCATAAATATGCAAATAACAGACATATTTAAACAGCGCTTATATCTTATCTTAAGCTTGTGGTTTTGATTAATCGATTAATCGGTCAGGCCCTCAGACAAAGCAATTAAATATGAATCAAAATGTCCAATTAATCAAACACCAAAAATAGTTGTCGACTAATTGTATCATCGATTAATCATAGATTAATTGCTGCAGTGCTACTGTACACCCATGCACACAAAAGGACACAGTTTGGTGCTTCTAAAGTTGTCGCTATTGTTGTGACAGGAACAATTCATAATTCCGGAATAGTAAATGTTGAATAAAAGACATTTTTTCCAGTTGCGTGTACCAATTGCAGGATTGGGATTATCCTTGAAGGAAAGAATTTGACTTGGAAGAGAAGATCTTCATCCCAATGTGAGAATTGAGGTTGAGCTTCAATTGCGCTGCAGAATGGGGAAAAACACTGAATTTGAGATTTGGACAAATCGATTGATTGATTCTCAGCTGAGTTTTATTGAAACGGAACAAACGCAGAAGTTATAAATACAAGTAACATCAGAGAACAAACTGCTATGGCTCTTAAGGTAAGCCAAACCAAATTCTAAATTGGGCAATTTCAGAGAAAACAGGAAATGATGGTATCAATTAATAAAAAAAAAAAAAAAAAAAGAAAATCACAATTTGATGACCTCTAGAAAAGCTAAACATACACTTACAAAATGTCGTTTTTTTTTTTTGTCCTTCTCCTTTGTGGATTCTTTTCTCCACTGTTGCAAAAAAAAACAAATGAAATCTGAAGCTCTAAACGGTAAGCATTTATATACAAGCAAGTCCCCAAGTAACTATGATGCTTAAAATACATCAGGCACGTGTGCCGCGCATCAACATTGCATCCGTTAGGATGACACATTGGTAGGAATAACAATATCCTGGTTTGGGTAAAACAGTGTGTGTGTAACTCGTGTAGCGTAGTGTGATGTCTGCTATTGACGGCTGTGAGGCGCGGCGTACGTGGCTGATGTGGATTTTTAGCCACGAGAACCACAAATAAAGGGGAGTACAATAAAAGGGGGGGGGGCATGGACACAAATGTCCTGCAAGGCAATGTAATGTCATTTTTTTTTTTTTTTTGGAAAATGTCCCTTTTAAGACTAATTGAGAATGAATGTCCACTGTTGGTTTTTAAGGTAATCAATAAATTTTAGGTAATAAGAGCTGTCCCGATGTCACTGTACATGATTCACCACAAGCTAACCATTCACAGCTGCAATATTAAAGCCAATTGGGGGGGCTTTTTAATTAAATTAAGGACATACAAATTTGTCACGAGGGATGATGATGATGATGAGTAAAAAGTCAATCAACAAATACGGCCAATCTATTTTTTTTTGTGTGTGTGTGTCGTCAATTACTTCCATTGTTGCCCATAAGAATCCTGTGAAAACTCCATGGTGTCATTACTGTAACCATAGTTACCGGAATAGTCGGCCCCTTGCTGCAGGGGCTGCTGGGCGATGGGCTGGGACCCCCAGTTCTGCTGGTTGTTGGTCTGGCGGCGCTTGGAGTCCGGCTGGTTGAACACGTCCGCCTTCCTCTTGCCGCCGACGTTTCCGCCGCGGTTCCCCCGGGCCCCGCGGGGCCCGCGGCCTCTCTGCGGCTGGAACGGGGTTCCTCGGCCTCCGCGGGTGCCCCTCGGTGCGCCCAGGGGCGGCCCTCTTTGGGCGTAGCCTCCCCTGCCTCGTGTCGGCGGCGCCCCGCGGGCCCGGGATTGAGGCGGCACGCCCCTGCTGGGGCGGCTGCCACGCCCTCTGCTGCTGTATATGTCATCGTAGCCGTAGTAAGGGTCTTCGTAGCCGCCGCGGTAGTCGTGATAGTCATAGCCATAGTAGTCGTCATAATAGTCTTCATAGCCATAGTAATCTGCCGGATAGGAGAACCCACCCCGGCCACCGCGCCCTCGACCACGCCCCGGCGGCGGCATGCGTGGAGGCGGGTAGTAATAGTAGTCGTCGTACCTACAATGAGAAACAACGTTAGCGTCTCGCTTCACGAGGCGACAATCCGTTTGCCCCCCCCCCAGGCTTACCCCACGTTCCTGGAGGTCTGCCTGGCTGCTTGGCGTTCTTTCCTCTTCTTATCCGGAGGCTTCGCTAGGACTATCTCAATTTCTTCACCTCCGAGCTCCTTCCCGTTCATCTCATCCATAGCCTGGCTCCATTAAGAATCTGGTAAGCCTATCTCCGAACACGCGGGAGATCACATTTAAGCGTCGAGTCAAAACTCACCTTCACAGCGGCGTCCCTTTCTTCGAAATGAACAAAGGCGTAGTCTTTCAGTTTCTTCACTCGCTCCAGTTTTCCGAACTGGGAGAACGTCTTTTCAAGGAGCTCTTCCGTCACGGCTGTGGCCAGTTTCCGGACAAAGAGCACTTTCACCTGCACAGGGAAGATAAGATAAGATTAAGATAAGATATGCCTTTATTCGTCCCTCAGTGGGGAAATTTGCATTGCACAGCAGCAAGAGTACAGAATCAGTTAAGCAGTACAAAATACACAATATAGAAAATATAGAAATATAAATATAGAAAAATAAAAAATATAAACAACCCAAGTATTAACAAAACCAACAGTTTTTCCCAGAGTTATATACAATACAGTATGTAGATAATATGAAACGAGATGAAATATATGACCAGTCTATACGCTGAGATCTTGCTAGTGAGTTAATATGAGGCATTATGGAAATACTTCACATAGAACTTAGTATATTGCATGTGCCTGCAGCACATTCTAAAAATATAATTTAACAAGAAAACTAAAAACAACATTGAAAATATTAATTTCACAAGAATCTAAATATAATAGCCAAATTATAAAGAAAAAAAGTTGTAGTCATAATTTAACAGAAATAATGTAATATTATGAGGAAAAAATAATGTCATTTTAGTAACATAAAGTTACTAATAAAAAAAATAATATAATCAATATAAATATTAATTAATATAAATAATATTTAAAAAATAATAATTTTAAAGTTATAATATTATGAGAAACAAACAAAACAAAATAAAGGTGTAATTTGGGGAAAATTAGGTTCGGGAAAATGTAAATATTAGAGAGATTAAGTCAAAAAATTTCACTGCAAGAAAGTAAGATTCAAACTAAATAAAGTAAAATACAAATACAAGGTAGCGCGCAGGACTCACAGCTAGGAGACCCGAGTTCGATTCCACCTTCAGCCATCTCTGTGTGGAGTTTGCATGTTCTCCCCGTGCATGCGTGGGTTTTCTCCGGTTTCCTCCCACATTCCAAAAACATGCTAGCTTAATTGGCGACTCCAAATTGTCCATAGGTATGAATGTGAGTGTGAATGGTTGTTTGTCTATATGTGCCCTATGATTGGCTGGCCACCAGTCCAGGGTGTAACCCGCCTCTTGCCCGAAGATGGCTGGGATAGGCTCCAGCACCCCCGCAACCCCCGTGAGGATAAGCGGTAGAAAATGAACGAATGAACAAATACAAGGTAGCGCGCAGGCCACACAACTAGGAGACCCGAGTTCGATTCCACCCTCAGCCATCTCTGTGTGGAGTTTGCATGGGTTTTCTCCGGGTACTCCGATTTCCTCCCACATTAATTGGCGACTCCAAATTGTCCATAGGTATGAATGTGAGTGTGAATGGTTGTTTGTCTATATGTGCCCTGTGATTGGCTGGCAACCAGTAACCCGCCTCTCGCCTGAAGACAGCTGGGATAGGCTCCAGCACGCCCACGACCCTCGAGAGGATAAGCGGTAGAAAATGAATGAATGTTGCTTGCAAGAAGACCAGACACACTAACCTTTGCCATAACCTCAGGGTCTGGTTCGGCGACAGGGTCCGCCCACTCAACAGTGACTGGATTCCCCCACACCTTGATCTTTCCACTCATGAGCCGGCGGCGTGCCTGTGCGGCCGACTTGTGGTCCTCGTACTCCAGGAAGCAGAATCCCCTGTTTTTTTTCTTATCATCTGGCTGATGGTACAAAATGACTTCTTGGAGACCCTCTGGAAGATGAAACAGACACTATCCAATCCGGGCAGTCGAGTCCACAAGTGATCATAGTTCAGTTGTTTAAACTTTGTATTACACACAACTCCTTGACCTTGAAACTGACCTGTAACTTTGCCGAAGTCTTCTAATATACTTTCTCTAGTCTTATTCTTTGGGATGGATCCGACAAACAGGCGATTGTTGGCAACGGATATGCACACTCCCAAGTACTTGCCAGGGCGAATTTCACAGTTATCACACTGGAAGACAAAGAAAAAAGCAACAATGACAAACAGCAGTGCAATATGGACAACATTTAAGTCGCCTATTTATCAAGACCAGCCACAGAGACACCACCTGCCAAGTCTCTTTTACAATAGCCACGTTTACATGAGGAGTTTTTTTTCTTTTTCCGAATGACCTTTCCGAAAGCAATGGTATCCATGGAAAGGAATATTCCAATGGCGTGTCTACATGCGGCGCTATAATCAACCAGAATATTGATTATAATGGGGCATGCGCAGTAAAGCGTAAACACCAACATCACGTGATACCGACTTCCTCCTGTTTTTCTTTCACTTATTGGAATAACTCCGTATTCATAATATTCATTCATTCATTCATTTTCTAACGCTTATCCTCACAAGGGAATAAATTCATAATATTATGAGTAGCATATTTTAAAAATAAAATAAAATAAATAAATATGTAATGTAATGCATTTCCAATAAAAATTAATTGCATATATCGGATTTTTTATAACGGATTTCTCCTATTTCGGACAAAATCTCCAGTCCCGTTCCAATGCATTTCCATTAAATTTCCCTCGCATATATCGGATGGCCGCATCGTGGCGCTCCGATTCGCCGAATCGTGACAGGCCGCTATACGACGTCATTTGCAGCGTTTGCAGCGTTGCCTGCGCGTCCAGGTACATTGGAAACATAGTCAAGGAAGTGCCTTTTTATAACGGATAAAATCCGATTTACGCATATACCGGATATAAATCCGATATATGCGTAAAACGGACATTTTCCGGTATACGCATATAACGGATTTCGCTTATATCGGACAAAACCAGTGGGAACAATTGAAGCCGATATATCCGAGGTTTACTGTGTATATAGTGTGACTATAATAAATAATATAAAATAAATAATAAAATTTAAAAAATCATATAAAAAAATATTAATATGCTACTCCTCATTATATCCTCATAGTATTGCCAGTTTTTCCTTCGTCCAGTATTGAAATTTAGTTTGAATCAAAAACAAACTTTCCGCAGCAGTCCAGTGCCGATTGCTCGCCTCCATTTTTTTTTTTTTTTTTAAATCGAAGACTGTCTGGAGCTGCGTGTTACGTCATATCTCCGCATTCGCTGAAAGAACGCTACCCAGGAACAGGAAAAGATAAAGTTCAATCTTGCTAATATTTTAATAATTAAGCTCAGCACATGTTTCATATAGATATGTATTTTCTTTTTTTTTTTTTTAATAAAACTGGACTTGTGAATGGCGTATAGAAGGGTTTAGATTCTGTTCCACAGATGGCGCTAATGCACACGAAAGCTGCTTGCCAACCGCCAATAAACAACAGAAGAAGAAAAACACCACGAAGAAGAACGCAGTCCGTTTGAGTGGGTACAAGATACGTCAATCGGATTGGGGAAAGGAATATTCCACCCCTGGGAATACCATTATATATTCATTCGGATTGGCACTTTTCTTTCGGAAAAAGGTTAGATTCTTTCCGTTTGAGCAAATAACCCGAATGGAATTGGAATATTTGGGTCCATGTAAACGTGGCTATCGATGCAATGTTAATGCATACTGTGGCCAAGATGCAACATCAGTACTTACGAGCTTCACAGCCTTTTGTGCGTCATCCTTATTGCAAAACGTAATGAAGGCGTAACCTCTATTTTGACCAGAGAGTGGGTCCATCATTAACCTTAGGTCCCAGATGGGGCCGGCAGACTCAAAGAGTGGCACCAACTCGTCTTCGTACAAATCCCTCGGGATTTTCCCGACAAACACCTGAAAAGTGGGAATACCACAATGGACGAGTGTGTCATTGGATGGTCATATCACCTTGTACTTTGGTACGTGACAAAAAATAAAAAAATATATATATTTTTTTTACAAAATTAAAAAATCTTAAATAAAATTTTTAAAAAATCAAAGAAATTTTAAAATAAAAATTAATATTTAATAAAGTAAAAAAAACACAAAAATTATATTAGGAAAGCAGGAAGTGAACAAATGTAACAGTTACTGCTTGTAAAAGTACCAGATGGAGGGGTGGGATTTAATAAGCTTTGCTTCTTCCTACTCCTTTTGGACATGTGGAACTGTGAACTGATTATGGGATGCATTCAATTGTAATCTGATGCATGTTCAAATGAAATTAAACCATTACCAATGAACATAGCATGTTTTTGGAATGTGGGAGGAAACCGGAGTACAAATAAAAATAAATAAAAATAGTAGTAAAAATAAAAATGTAATCAAAAAAATAAAAAAATAAAATAAATAAATCAAACAAAAATCAACAACAAAAAAACAAATTAAAAAAACAACTTCAATTATATTAGGAAAGCAGGAAGTGAACAAATGTAACAGTTACTGATTGTAAAAGTACCAGATGGAGGGGTAGGATTTAATAAGCTTTGCTTCTTCCTACTCCTTTTGGACATGTGGAACTGTGAACTGATTATGGGATGCATTCAATTGTAATCTGATGTATGTTCAAATCATTACCATTACCATTTCAGCAAATACCGTGCCAATACTGGTTGACACTTTACACCAGTACACGGCGGACATCTGTAACTTAAGGCATTAAGGTACTTTCAACTACTGTGTACTTGCATCACAGTCCACAAGCAGCTAATTTACATGTTTGTCTCTTACCTGGCCAGTACTGGATGTACTTCTTATAACATTTGTTATGTAGGGACGCTTTTAGGTTCATTTTATGTTCTTTTTCCCCCTTCTTGTCAATCACTGTGCATATTTACCTCTGTCCCAATCCCAGGTTGAACTCCTTTGAAAACCTCTTCAGGTGGGGGGCCACCGTATTTCCTCTGTCCCGTGGTGACGTCCAGAGTGTATCCTGTCTGCTCCAAAAGAGCCTATAAAAGAACATACAAACACAAACGTATGGCATGAGTGAGGAATTAACTTATACAACCGAATTCCAAACTCTTTCATACCTTTATTTTTGTTTCGTTCGGCCCTTTGGTGGACTCTTGTACTTTGCTGCCTTGCTTCTCTCTCTGTCGGTACGTCTTCATCACCCCGCAGAGGAACGCGCTCTTGTTCTGCATGGAATGTTGAATTCATTACGATGACGAATTAAAAAAAAAAAAAAAAACACCCGCAATTTGTGTCGTTACCTGCACATGTGACAGGTCGCTCTCTCGGAACTGCTGCAGCACAGCGAGTGCACCCTCCTCGCTGAACTCGCGCAGGGCGTCGATAGCCCTCTCGTCTAATTCAGCATACACCACCAAGCCTATTAAAAAAAAAAGAAAAAAAAACACAGATAGGGTTAGTTTTCAACCTTTCAGAGGAAGTATGGTGTCGCAAGTTGCAGGACGGTTGCTCACCTGTCTGAAAGATGTTGTCGAGGCTTTCGGCCACTTTCTGCGGGAGCCCAGCATCAATGAGTGTCTGGTAGCTCTCCGAGAGTGTTCCCGTTACGTCCATGGGTTCTTCTTCCTCCTTTATTAGGGCAGAACTACCGTTCACCTCAGCGGCAGCCATTCTCCTGATTCAAAGTTAATTGTAATAAAACTTATACATTGGAGTCTTCTTTTGAGGGTTGTTTTCCCCCCCACTTCACAATTCTGCAGTGATGGAGGTCATTAGGTAACTCCATGACAAACCGTGACCCAATTAGCAAGCATTTTTCAACTCAACTTTCTCAAATATCACATATATGAAGCGACTGTTTACACGGTTCATATCTTTGCTGTGAACAGAAAACATCTAACCACTGAGTTAGTTTCCCTTTTGTAAAAATATTGGGTGCAATGCTAGATTTTACTAATTCAAACCACGCCAAACCCAACTTATATTTCTAAAATATGATTACAATCTCTTGCATGTGATATGTTCATGTATATATACACAGCCTTGTTATAGTTTGTACATAGATCTGTCCATTTACAGCTGTATTCTATTTCTATATTTACTTACTACAGTAAACCTCGGATATATCGGAAATTCGCTCACAACGGACAGATAAAAAAAGAACCAATTTTTTCTGTAATGCATTACCAATAAAAATTAATTGCATATATCGGATTTTTTATAACGGATTTCGCCTATTTCGGACAAAATCTCCAGTCCCGTTCCAATGCATTTCCATTAAATTTCCCTCGCATATATCGGATGGCCGCATCGTGGCGCTCCGATTCGCCGAATCGTGACAGGCCGCTATACGACGTCATTTGCAGCGTTTGCAGCGTTGCCTGCGCGTCCAGGTACATTGGAAACATAGTCAAGGAAGTGCCTTTTTATAACGGATAAAATCCGATTTACGCATATACCGGATATAAATCCGATATATGCGTAAAACGGACATTTTCCGGTATACGCATATAACGGATTTCGCTTATATCGGACAAAACCAGTGGGAACAATTGAATCCGATATATCCGAGGTTTACTGTAATAAGGTATTTATAAATGTGCACTTCCGGTTGATGACAACCAGCTCCTCTTCTCATCATGGAAGCTTCAGGGGATTCTCATTTTGACCGCTTTTTCCAGTATACATGTGACGTGAATCCACTCAAATTTGACTGGTTTGATTTCACATCTACAATTTGGATCATGGAAAGAATAGCAAGAAGTACAGTGAACCAAGATCTGGACCTGTTGTGCTTTTTGATTTCAGTTTATACTAAGGTTGTGTTGCTGAAAACAATAACTTTTTCTACCTTTTCTTGACATTAATATATATATGGGTCATAATTCACCCGAACACGATAGATATTTCTTTAATGATTAGTACTAAAATGAGAAAATAAATAAAACTAATTGATTTAAGAGATATGTTCTATATCCCTCAGTAATAGCCAGGTAACAAAATAACCTTCAATTTATTAATATGATTCTTTTGAGGTTCATTTGACCATTTTTGGAAATTAAAATGGAGGGGTATAGTGACAAAAATAAAGCCTACATGCCCACACCAAAAGTATTAAAACCAATATTTTCATGGATGAGGAAGCCTAAGAAGGTAACCAAGACATGAGAAGCAAATTTGATGGTAAATTATTGTTTTTAGTGTATTTTATAGCTGATTTAATACATGGGTCAAAACCAACCCGGTAACATAAGACATGATACTAGAAAGCTAACACAAGAGGAAGGTTAAGTCATATGATTTTATATACAGCAAGTGGTTTAGCAGCAATAGCCAAACAAAATAGAAGGTAATTTTTTTTGTTTCAGGAATTATAATTACCAGGAATTAAAAGTTAATGGACATTTTCTAGAAAAAGGGGGGGCTTGGGACAAAAGGGATGTTTTCTCTCCTAACCCGTAATGTTACAGAGAGTGAGCACACAAAGCACTTAAAGCTAATTAGTTTTCTATACTATACATTTTCGTGTATATTCATATTCTCTTTAATACTTATTTTTCCAAATACATTTTGATATTATACGATAACAGTAGAAATCGGTCACTTTACCCAAGCAGACCTGCCGCCCCGCCCCCTCGCAAAACCGTTCGCTAACTACGGTGGTAAATAACGCTTCATTTTTATTATATATACATAGTTTTTGTTGGCGTAGTATAAGTGAAATATATCAAATAATATTCAGCGTGTACGTCAATCAAAATACTCCACTTTAAGCATAAAAAACCGGCAATTCGCTAGCTTAGGTTGCTAGCTAAAAAGAGATGTATGTATTGAAGGCCGCGCCGTGCAGAAAGATATCAAAAACACATGAGCCATATAAACTAGCAAAACAGGTAGTTAGCAACACTTACCGGTTTAATTCCGAAAAACGACAGTAGCGTGTTTTAATTTGTAACACAACTACAGTGCCTGGTAACGGGAGGAAAAATGTGAAGAAATGTTTTGTGTCGAACCCACGAGACAAATTTCCAGACAGCTAGTCTCGTCGACGGTGAACAACGGGGAGACATCGCGAGAACTGCAGTGTAAATGGGGCGGGTCTCATTTTTTTTCTCCATTGTCATTACTTTCACTGTGTAAATGTAATGTCCGTCATAATATGGGGATTTAAATGCAAAAATGTAATAAATTTAGAGAAATACTTCACTAGGTGAATTATTAAGCACTTTATTGGAAGTTTTTGTATTCAAAAAAAAGCCTGATAACAGACTCGCTCTAATCAATCAGCATGTGATTATTATCGATTGTACAGTGAATACAGTGCCTCAATCATCGTGTTTAAGCTTTCTAATTTTGCCCTTGTGACGGTCAATCTCCTTTTGTAGGCGCTCAATCTCCTTTCTGTGGTGCTCGATCTCCTCTGTGTGGTGCTTCCTCAGCGCTTCCATTTGCTCCTTCTCCTTTTGCCTGCCGGTGGAAAGCATTCTTTGTTATTTTGCAATGAGAGGAAAAAAAAACAAAAATGACAACAACAGAATAAAACGACTCCGCGACGGGTGTCACCTGAAGTATCGCTCCTCTTCCGCGACTTCTCGCTTTCCAAAGGCTCCACCTGCATCCCTCACAGAGCCCCCGCCGCCGCCGCCTTTTCCTGCTCCCTTGCCAAGTTCACCAAGCTGGAATGAGCAGATTATATTCAAAAACATGTATTTGACATATTTCAGGGTATATTTTTGTGATATTTCTTAATTCACCTTATTATTCATAGTCTGAAGACAGTTTATTTTTTTTTCTGTTGTGAAAATTTGTCCCCTTTCTGATTCCTTTTTATTTACATTTGTCACGCAGAAATGTTTCAGAACATTAAAACGCATTTAAATATTAATCAATGACCACACAAATTGCACTTTTTTTAAAATCAAACTTTTGCTATATATATTACCATATTGACAGTTACTATGGTACCCATTATGTAATTGGATGGTCATATCACCTTGTACTTCAGTACATTATTAAAAAAAAAAAAGCAAACAAAAAAACCCTTAAACTGTATTATGGAAAAGCAGGAAGTGAACAAATGTAACAGTTACTGATTGTAAAAGTACCAGGATTTAATAAGCTTTGTTTCTTCCTACTCCTTTTGGACATGTGGAACTGTGAACTGATTATGTGATGCATTCAATTGTAATATGATGCATGTTCAAATGAAATAAAACCATTACTTTTATTATTAAGGGAGTAAAAAAAAAATCCAAACCTAAATGAACACTGATTTAATCTAAGGCAAGTGAGGCCTGCAGTTCTTTGGATGTTGTTGTTGTGGGGTCTTTTGTGACCTCTTGGATGAGTTGTCGCTGTGCTCTTGGGGTCATTTTGGTTTGGCCGGCCACTCATGGGAAGGTTTGACCACTGTTCCGTGTTTTTGCCATTCATGGATAATGGCTCTTACTGTGGTTGGTTGGAGCCCTAAAGCTTTAGAAATGGCTTTATAGCATTTTCCACCTGAACTAAGGTGGGATTAACCACACTTAAGTTCGTTTTAACAGTTTTCTTTAGTCCCCTAATAAAAAGTCTAATTTAACTAAAACTGTATTGTGTTTAGTTGTGTTGTAATGACTAATATTGAAATGAATATTTAAATTTGATGATCTGAAACATGTGACAAATGTGCAAAAAATATATATATATATATCAGGAAGGGGTCAAATACTGTAATATACATCTTATACACTCAATTGTGTTTGAAGCTATTTAGATAATAATGGCTGTGTGTTGAGTCATTTTCACTGTAGAAGCTTATGATTTGTTTTTTGGACTCCATTATGTAGAAAGTTATTACCATGGAAGTGCAATGAAGACAACAACGTTGATAAAAAAATAAAGAACATTTACGGTAAACTAAGTTTTCCACCAACACCCTAATGGCGTTCTACATACATTGCTCAGTGACGATATACAAATAATGCAAATGTTGTTTTTTAAGCGTAGTAGTTGTATGCATGACTCCAGAACATAACATTAACGGAAACTACAAAATTAGATAGGAGCGAGATGTCAAAGCCCGCATTGCAAAGTACAACAAAAAGTGGGCCAAAAGTACTGCGGTCAGTTTAAAAACATTAGCATGCTATTGCTAACATTCCGATATGTCATAACGCCAGCGGTTCCAAAACACCGTTTTACCTGATCAGATGCCATTCTAATCTGAGAGGCGATACATCCTCTCAGATTGGTTCTCAAAAGAAGCCTTGACATGATCCTTGGAACCTTGACATATGTTGCCACGCCAGAACAAGTTTGTGCCTGTTAGCCCTCCTCTTTGCCAAAAATGCGGAAATTTGTAGGCGCATCTGGGCGGAAGTAGGCGTGTCACTGCCGCTTAGCGGTGATACCGGTGTACTGTGTAATGAAGCTACGTTCACAATGTGGGAATTTCATGCTTTTAAAAATGAGTCGTCAATCCAATAATTTTCTATGAGTCATTTCAAAGTCAAAATTAATGTTTTTTCCCCAGCAACTTCAACTTCCCAGATAAATGCCTTGGCAACTTTACCACTGACCACTAGTGGTGTGTCGTCATGAACGAACGGGTCAAAAGAACTATTTAATACCACCCCGTAAAATACCCGTTCAGTGGTAGAAATGCTTTTTTTGATTGGCTGTAGAGTCAGTTCACCGTTCTTTTTGCAGGGCGGGACTAAATAACTTTTGACCCGTTCGTTCATGACCAACTGTTGCGCTGTTGAGTCGGAAGGAACGTGAACATGACTGACTCGACACGGCTGACCGGGTCTATGCACAGGGGTAGATCACAGTCTAACGACCAATTGACCGAAATGAACGGATCTTTTCACTGAATGAACCGGAAAGATCCGTTTTTTTCCCCCCACCACTACTTGACCACCTCATTTGGCTTCTCTGAGTGTGGTTGAGATTCTAACGGGAGTCAGTGCTTCTCACCTCACCACCACCCACCCATTTACCTCTCAACATCTTGTGTTGAAACCATGTTGTTTTACGAGTGTTTCTTTTATTTTGAAAGGCCTTCAAAATAGCGAGCGCGCCGGAAGCAGTGCTGCTCCGGGAATACGTTCGTTTTACTGTGAAAACCGGAAGCTTGACAACTATGACTCGGTTCATAGTGCAAGCACGGTAGTAACACCGTTGCGACAAATGGTGGCAGTACACTATCATAAAGATTGATAAAGATTATTGACATGGTTTTGCTTTGGCTATTTTTTAACAGTTATATTCATTAATGATACTTTCAGGTTTGAAGCGAGGTGACTCCTTTCAAGATAATTAATATTAGCTTGTATATGTGCACTGAATGTATGCTAACAATGCCTTAGTTAGCTTGGAAGCTAAACTATGTGGTGAATTACATACATACAAATCAAACTCTAAATGTAATTGTACTCTCCTAGGAGATTCAAAGGGACACACATGATGGAAATCGAACTCAAGTGCCCGTTTTGTTTGAGTGAGTGAGTAAATCTACGGTCATTTACAAGACTTCCGTTCCACGGGGACACGCAGAGCAGTCACTTACCTGCATCCTTTCAAAGCAGCTCACCTCAAGCTGCTCAAGTGTTGCCATAGGAAATAGTATCCAGGCAACAGCACCAACCTGAGCAAAGACAAAGTAAGGTCACGCAGACGACAAGCTGTGGCACAATTTCCCCTCTCATGAAAGAATACATTTTCATAATGTATTGCTTGCTGAAACATTCCATTATAATGTCATATTTTTTTAATGACATTGACTGCACTGTAATGATGTGTTTACATCACATTCATTCATTTTCTACCACTTTTCCTCTCGAGGGTCGAGGGGGGGGGTGCTGGAGCCTATCCCAGCCAATTACAGGGCACATATAGACAAACAACCATTCACACTCACATTCATACCTATGGACAATTTGGAGTTGCTAATTAACATAATTATTTTCTGTAGGAAAACACAAATCGAAAGAATTAATATATTTATAGGGTTTCAAATACGAAGATGCCATTTGCAGCTAATGCTTTAATTTAAAGGGGGGGGGGGTCTAAAGTGAAATATAGTAATATTTCATAATATTTTTATGTTTTTATACTATTTCATAGTATAATAATAGCATCATAGCATAGTAATATTTCATAGTAAACCTGTTTACACCCATCTAAATACTGTTTTAACATTATTAGAGCCCTCTTGAGATGAAATAACACCCCTATAGTCACCTGATAAAACATTCCACTGTTCTCAAATATCTTAATTTTTATTTTTTTCTGCACAAAATAAGATGAAAAATAAATAAACAAATCAAGAATAAAGAAATCAATCAATCAGGAATAAATAAATATAATAATAATAAAACGGCAAATAATAAAAACTTAAGAAACCACATATAGTTGGTGGGTAGACAAATTATTTTTTTCCTATTAAAATGAACAAAGCATTATTAGAGCCCTGTAGACATGACAAAACACGACTATAGTCACATTTATACTCTTTTTTTTCTTTACAACATATTGCGCAACTGCAGGGTCTTGAGACACACGCTAACTCGCAAACTAGAGAGTTAGCGACCTAAACGTTAGCCTTCAAGTTATTTCCTTTAAACTCAAATAGCCAAAAACTTACCACTTCCACACGGATAGGGAGGATAACTATTAACAGTTATTTAACCTTTAACATGAACATTAATCAAACGTCATAATTTTTTCTGGGTACATGATACCATACAGCATCCGTATCAAACTTGCGCGGGCCGCACTAACATTAAACTTTCATATCAAGGCGGGGGCCTCAAACTAGTGTCCTGCGGGCCACATTTGGCCCGTGGGCCGCGTGTTTGAGACCCCTGCCCTAAATGTTAAATGACATTTCATCCAGTTACTTCTGGCCCTAACTGGAGAATTGCAATTGTGAACGCTATCCCTTGCATTCTGCACCAGCTCTGCTTACAGTAGACGTCGCAATGAAACAGTGTAACAGCTGGGGGGGGGGGATTTCATGTGGAGCAGTCAACATACTTGCATAAATCATTTAACAGTTGCATTTCAGCTCCCATTTGGCAACAGGGATGAAGAAAAGCCTGAAAGGCGGAAATGTACCTTGATGGAGCTTTCAGAACGAGTGGTGGAGTTGTTGGAAGCCTTCGTGACCGACTTGTTCGACTTTGATTTCAGCCAAACCGTTCGGAACGCCAGATGTTCTTAGGCTAAAATGACCTTGTGTTTCACTATTGTGAAAACAAAGACTCAGCGTGGCTCCCTGTACCCATGCTGGTGGTCACCATGGCAACAGTAGCAACACCCAGGCACCTTCGGTGGTCGTTTAGGAGCTCCTGAAAGACAAGGAAAGCTGAGTATATTTTATGACGACACAACTTGAACACAAAATGTAACAAATAACTTGCTTTAAGCGGCACGGCGGTCGAGTGGTTAGCACGCAGACCTCACAGCTAGGAGGACCAGGGTTCGACTCGGCCATCTCTGTGTGGAATTTGCATGTTTCTCCGGTTTCCTCCCACATTCCAAAAACATATGAATGTGAGTGTGAATGGTTGTTTGTCTATATGTGCCCTGTGATTGGCTGGTGACCGGTCCAGGGTGTACCCCGCCTCTCGCCCGAAGACAGCTGGGATAGGCTCCAGCACCCCCGCGACCCTCGTGAGGAAAAAGCGGTAGAAAATGAATGAATGAACTTGCTTTAACTGAGGTTAGGTTATGAAGCCGAGCTTTGGGACTCCAGCCAAACTACAGTGAGAGCCGTAATCCATAAAATGGCGAAAACAGGAGTGGTCGGCCAACCAAAAGAACCCTAAGTGCGCAGTGACAACTCATCCAAGAGGTCACAAAAGACCCCACAGAAACATGCAAAAAAAAAAAAAAACGGCAGGCCTCAGTTAAGGTCAGTGTTCATGAATCCACCATAAGAAAAACACTGTACCAAAGCTGGGTTCTGATGCAGGAAAATGATGCAAAACACACCAGCAAGTGATCAAACAGTTGTGCAGGGGCGTCAAATGGCATTATAAATGCCAGACACTGGAGACAAAAACATAAAATTTTCCTCAACCGGATTGGACTATAGCCACATTATGACAATAATAACAACAGAGCCAGTAAAGCGGCCCATTGAAAAGCGCTAACAATGCTAGCATGCAAACTGTGAATGAGTAAACTACAGAATTGTTCCTTTTGTCTCGTGCGCTTTGTTTGCCTTGTGCCAAGTGTCAGTCTTTCATCACACTCATTGACAGCTACTATCTGCAAAAACACGGCATCAAAAAGGAAGAAAATGAGTACCGGCAATGACTCATTAAGTTTATTTAAAGACTCGCTTTCTATGATGCTTCACAATGGCTTCCTGAAGTGGTGCTTGTCATGCTTGTACAGTGTGAAAGAATGTCAAACCAGATCACGTGTAAAGCCTCATTAATGGATAAACTATTGAAAGGAAAGAAGCGTATTGCTGCAGAGCAACCTGAGGCATTCCCAGGCCAGTTGAGAGACATAGTCTCATGAACGAACGGTTCAAAAGAACTATTTCTTTTTTGTGAACGGAATGAACAAGGTCACCGCCCCTAAAATACCCGTTCAGTGGGACAAATGCTTTTTTTTTTTTGATTGGCTGGAGAGTCAGTTCGCCGTTCTTTTTGCAGGGCGGGACTATCTGCGTTATTATCCAATCGTCACGCTTCGCTCTGTGGGTCGGTGGGGTTATCTGACTGAAAGACAGAGACCAAGAGATTGACCGACACTGTCGGTGACCTCGTTCATTCCATTCACAAAAAAGAACTAGTTCTTTTGACCTGTTCGTTCATGACCGGCTGTTGCACTGTTGAGTCGGAATGAATGTGAACATGAGTGAACGGACTGATTCGACCCGTTTGTTCATGACCGACACACCACTAGTCATCACGTGTTGTTACGCTGTTGAGTCGGAATAAATATGAACATGAGTGAACGGACTGACTCGACTGAAATGAGTTCTTTTGACCCATTCGTCGTTCATGGCCGACACACCACTAGTCATCACGTGCTGTTTCGCTGTCGACTCCGAACAAACGTGAACATGAGTGAACGGACTGACTCGACCCGTTCGTTCATGACCGACACACCACTAGTCATCACGTGTTGTTACGCTGTTGAGTCGGAACGAACGTTAACATGAGTGAACGAACTGACTCGACACGGTTGAAATTAGTTCTTTTGACCCGTTCGTCATTCATGACCGACACACCACTAGTCATCACGTGTTGTTACGCTGTTGAGTCGGAATAAATATGAACATGAGTGAACGGACTGACTCGACTGAAATGAGTTCTTTTGACCCATTCGTTCATGACCGACACACCAATAGTCAACACATGTTGTTACACTGTTGAGTCGGTACAAACGTGAACATGAGTGAACGGACTGACTCGAAACGGCTGAAATTAGTTGATTGAATTGAATGAGTTCATTGAGTGAACGGACTGATTCGACCTGTTCGTTCATGACTGACACACCACTAGTCACACGTGCTGTTACGCTGTTGAGTCGGAACGAATGTGAACATGAGTGTACGGACTGACTCGACACGGCTGAAATTAGTTCTTTTGATTCGTTCGTCATTCATGACCGACACGCCACTAGTCATCACGTGTTGTTACGCTATTGAGTCGGCTGAAATGAGTTCTTTTGACCCGTTCGTCGTTCATGACCGACACACCACTAGTCAACACGTGTTATGCTGTTGAGTCGGTACAAACGTGAACATGAGTGAACGAACTGACTCGACCCGTTCGTTCGCTGTCGAGTGTGAACATGAGTGAACAGACTGACTCGACCCGTTCGTTCATGACCGACACGCCACTAGTCAACAGGTGTTGTTACGCTGTTGAGTCGGAACGAACGTTAACATGAGTCAACGAACTGACTCGACACGGCTGAAATTAGTTGATTGAATTGAATGAGTTCATTGAGTGAACGGACTGACTCGACCCGTTCGTTCATGACCGACACGCCACTAGTCATCACGTGTTGTTACGCTGTTGAGTCGGAACGAACGTGAACATCAGTGAACGGACTGACTCGACACGGTTGAAATGAGTTCTTTTGACCCGTTCGTCATTCATGACCGACACACCACTAGTCATCACGTGTTGTTACGCTGTTGAGTCGGAATAAATATGAACATGAGTGAACGGACTGACTCGACTGAAATGAGTTCTTTTGACCCATTCGTCGTTCATGGCCGACACACCACTAGTCATCACGTGCTGTTTCGCTGTCGACTCCGAACAAACGTGAACATGAGTGAACGGACTGACTCGACCCGTTCGTTCATGACCGACACACCACTAGTCATCACGTGTTGTTACGCTGTTGAGTCGGAACGAACGTTAACATGAGTGAACGAACTGACTCGACACGGTTGAAATTAGTTCTTTTGACCCGTTCGTCATTCATGACCGACACACCACTAGTCATCACGTGTTGTTACGCTGTTGAGTCGGAATAAATATGAACATGAGTGAACGGACTGACTCGACTGAAATGAGTTCTTTTGACCCATTCGTTCATGACCGACACACCAATAGTCAACACATGTTGTTACACTGTTGAGTCGGTACAAACGTGAACATGAGTGAACGGACTGACTCGAAACGGCTGAAATTAGTTGATTGAATTGAATGAGTTCATTGAGTGAACGGACTGATTCGACCTGTTCGTTCATGACTGACACACCACTAGTCACACGTGCTGTTACGCTGTTGAGTCGGAACGAATGTGAACATGAGTGTACGGACTGACTCGACACGGCTGAAATTAGTTCTTTTGATTCGTTCGTCATTCATGACCGACACGCCACTAGTCATCACGTGTTGTTACGCTATTGAGTCGGCTGAAATGAGTTCTTTTGACCCGTTCGTCGTTCATGACCGACACACCACTAGTCAACACGTGTTATGCTGTTGAGTCGGTACAAACGTGAACATGAGTGAACGAACTGACTCGACCCGTTCGTTCGCTGTCGAGTGTGAACATGAGTGAACAGACTGACTCGACCCGTTCGTTCATGACCGACACGCCACTAGTCAACAGGTGTTGTTACGCTGTTGAGTCGGAACGAACGTTAACATGAGTCAACGAACTGACTCGACACGGCTGAAATTAGTTGATTGAATTGAATGAGTTCATTGAGTGAACGGACTGACTCGACCCGTTCGTTCATGACCGACACGCCACTAGTCATCACGTGTTG
Source organism: Doryrhamphus excisus (assembly GCF_030265055.1). Classification (NCBI taxonomy): domain Eukaryota; kingdom Metazoa; phylum Chordata; class Actinopteri; order Syngnathiformes; family Syngnathidae; genus Doryrhamphus; species Doryrhamphus excisus. Next base: position 16,841,906 of record NC_080479.1, on the reverse strand, counting down.
TTACGCTGTTGAGTCGGAACGAACGTGAACATCAGTGAACGGACTGACTCGACACGGTTGAAATGAGTTCTTTTGACCCGTTCGTCATTCATGACCGACACACCACTAGTCATCACGTGTTGTTACGCTGTTGAGTCGGAATAAATATGAACATGAGTGAACGGACTGACTCGACTGAAATGAGTTCTTTTGACCCATTCGTTCATGACCGACACACCACTAGTCATCACGTGTTGTTACGCTGTTGAGTCGGTACAAACGTGAACATGAGTGAACGAACTGACTCGACCCGTTCGTTCGCTGTCGAGTGTGAACATGAGTGAACAGACTGACTCGACCCGTTCGTTCATGACCGACACGCCACTAGTCAACAGGTGTTGTTACGCTGTTGAGTCGGAACGAACGTTAACATGAGTCAACGAACTGACTCGACACGGCTGAAATGAGTTGATTGAATTGAATGAGTTCATTGAGTGAACGGACTGACTCGACCCGTTCGTTCATGACCGACACGCCACTAGTCATCACGTGTTGTTACGCTGTTGAGTCGGAACGAACGTGAACATCAGTGAACGGACTGACTCGACACGGTTGAAATGAGTTCTTTTGACCCGTTCGTCATTCATGACCGACACACCACTAGTCATCACGTGTTGTTACGCTGTTGAGTCGGAATAAATATGAACATGAGTGAACGGACTGACTCGACTGAAATGAGTTCTTTTGACCCATTCGTTCATGACCGACACACCACTAGTCATCACGTGTTGTTACGCTGTTGAGTCGGTACAAACGTGAACATGAGTGAACGGACTGACTCGACCCATTTGTTCATGACCGACACACCACTAGTCATCACGTGCTATTTCGCTGTCGAGTCCGAAGAAACGTCAACATGACTGACTCGTTTTTGCCTCCTTCGTCTTTTGACTCGTTCGTTCATTACCGACTATTGCGCTGTTGAGTTGGAAGCAACGTGAACATGAGTGAACGGACTGACTCCACACAGCTGACCGGGTCTATACACATGGGGAGATCACAGGCTAATGACCAATTGACCAAAATGAACAAATCTTTTTACTGAATGAACCGGAATGATCGCCCCCCCCCACCACCACTACTGACCACCTTATCATGCTTCTTTCAGTGTGGTTGAGATTCTTAAAGAGTCAGTGCTTCTCACCTCATCACCACCCTATGGAGGAACAAAAAAAAAAAAAGTATTAATGGTTCAAACCAAACAGACTCAAATGTCCATCCCAGATATTATGCCTTTTCACATCATGCACCTCTCTTTGTAATGATTTGTCTCTTTGGAAAGAATGAAAATAGAATAGAGGACAGTTGCTCTTTTATCATCTTAAGTGCTTGTTATTTTGGGAACCAACAAATCATGACTATTTTTAGGAAAAAAAATAAATGTTCCTTGCCAGAGGCTTTAAAATGGCTATTAAAAATAGATTACTGATATCTGTGCTTCTACTAAAGCAGGGGTGCACAAAGTGCGACCTGGGATCCATTTGCAACCCCACGTCTGTTTCTTTCGTTGGCCCACGGCACATACTAAAAATAAAATTGACCATTGCTAGCAATGCATTGAAAGGGAAAGCCACATTTGTTTACAAACCCTAAAGACGCCACCATTATCTTGTCTCTGTAGCATTATAGAGTGTGCATACAGGAAGCGGGGTTGCTAATAACCTTTTCCCACCACAATTAGTGGCTCTTCCCGAATTTTCTAACACTGGTATTCCCATTACAGAAACTGTAGAAAACATATGCTAAAATGCTAAAGCTACTTACCATTGAGTGACGTCTTGAAGTAACCTCTCTTTTTGAAAAACTTTGGACTGTCCAGTCTCTACTTCCGGATCGAATTCGCAATCCAAAACACATGTTTGTATGTTAAAAGCTGACATTTTAAAGAGGTAAATCGCCATTTCTAATGAATTCCTATACCGTTTACTAACTTCAGTAAAGCGGTACAAACCGGAAGTCTTTTTATGCACGCGGGAGCGTGACCAACCACAGCAGAGTGGAGAACCCGGAAGCGGGCTGTGGGTGTTAGCTGCGCTGTACGAGTCCACAATACAATACAAACGGCCAAAAAATTAGCATAATAGGTCTGTATTAACAATAATTATATTTATTTTTGAGAAATTACTGTTGTAAGTTTAATTTTTTTTACCTCGTAGTTAACCTGAGGGATACGGTGTAGTGATAAACACCCCCTTTGCTATGCTTATTTGGTTTCATCCACCACGTTTGGGGGAGAGGGGCGTCCGTATCATGCGCCTGTCTGAAATGTGCTGACTTGAGGATTTGATTGCTAAATATTTAACATTTAACAGAGTGCTGAACATGAGTAAATAGATTTAAAAATAAATAGATTTTCCCAGGACAATGCTTTGCTGAGCAATTGTCCATGTCAGTGATGCTACCCAGGTATATAATGGTATATAATTTGCTGTGTTGATGTTGGTCTTATCTTCTCTGTATGTGAAAAAGTTTATACATAAACACACATCCGTCATGTAATGTATATATCATTTTATTAGAAATTAATCACATTCATTTTGTGCTGTGAAAACTGTACATTTAAGGGAGGGGAAAACAATTTGTGACAAGAAAATACAAATGATTATTCAATACACGTCCTTTCGAGGTATGAATTGGACTAGTACAGAGGAACTAGGAAAATTGGCAGGTAATTACTGACAAGGTTATCAAAAAACACACTCTTACATGAGGACATGAGGTTCCATTACTCGTCGCGACACAGTGGAGAGTAATAACAAACATCCCGAAGCAAATTGGAGAGATAATTCATTCATTCTATACAATGTTTGCTTTATAGAAGTACAATGATCTAACCTGTCACAGACACCTCCAAATATGGAGTTTAATGCTAACAAATCTCTAGTTAATAAATTCCTTGAATTACTAATACAGATTTGTTATACAATATATTCTCATATAGCGTCTATATGCTCTGCAATTATGAGGAAGATGGTATAAAAGATTTGAATCATCGGTAAGAAAAGAATGTCCTAAATCCTAAATATCGGTCTTGCTTGAGCATCAAGCACCCATCATATTGCACCGTTTGTTTTTTTTTTTTCACACTGATGGTCTGAAAACACAAATGTGTTGAAGGTTTGACAGCCAGAGACCGACTGCACTGTCACATCAGCGCCAGGAGCGTCAGAGAAGTCCGCATGGTCCCGCAAGGCTGAGAAACCAAGCCCAGCCCATTCCCACAGTGCACTGCTCCGCGTCAAGAGTCTGTATTGTGGTGCTGGTGCTTTGGTGTCGAAGCAAATGCAGGGACGGGGGGACGGAGGGTGGGGGTCACGATTCGGTTGGTTTGTCCCATATTGCAGTGCATACTGCATCATAATACATCGGAAATAAAAATACACAATTAAAATATAAACTAGGGATGGGCATTTCAAAGAATTGGATGGGATTGGAGAATCATGAACTGAATGTTCTGAACTCCCATTTCAATGCAATAATGCTACCTGAAGGGCTTTTCCATACAATAATCCCTCGTTTCAGACGAATATTTTAGCAGTCAGTGCATACAAAACCAGTCTAGAGCCCTCAAGAAATGAACTAACACCCCTATATTTATGTATATTGAAAATAAGACACAATATAGACTCAAGTCTGGTGCTTGTGTGTCTCGCTGAACATTACAGTAGCATTACTGACAACTCGTGACAATTGTAGAATACACATCATCACAATGTCTTTGAATGCGTCTTCTGAATGCCTTATATTCAGTCGTATTTTAGTTAATTTAGCCATTTCTATGCTTGAAAATGCATAATTTCGGCAAAAACGATAGAAAATAAGGTAAATCCAGAAATTCCCGAAATTCAAAAATATGAATTTCTAATTTAGCAATTGCACTCAATAAAAATGAACAGACAGCAATGCTATCAGCAATGTGTAGAGTATTTTTTGCCAGTCTAGAGCCCTCAAGAAATAAACTAACACCCCTATATTTATGTATATTGAAAATAAGACACAATATAGACTCAAGTCTGGTGCTTGTGTGTCTCGCGGAACATTACAGTAGCATTACTGACAACTAGTGACTATTGTAGATCACCACAATGTCTTTGAATGCGTCTTCCGAATGCCTTATAATCAGTCGTATTTTAGTTAATTTAGCCATTTCTATGCTTGAAAATACATAATTTAGGCAAAAAAACGACAGAAAATAAGGCAAATCCAGAAATTCAAAAATATGAATCAAGTCTGGTGCTTGTGTGTCTCGCGGAACATTACAGTAGCATTACTGACAACGAGTGACTATTGTAGAATATTACACATCATCACAATGTCTTTGAATGCGTCTTCTGAATGTCGTATTTTAGTTAATTTAGCCATTTCTATGCTTGGAAATGCATAATTTAGGCAAAAATGATAGAAAATAAGGTAAATCCAGAAATTCCAAAAAATATGAATTTCATATTTAGCAATGGCACTCAATAAAAAAATGCAATGCGGTTAGCAATTTGTAGGGTAATTTTTTTTGGGGGGGGTCTGGATTTTGTGGAACGATACAGTAGAAAGCTAGCTTCGATTAGCCACAAGATGTGATTAGTCAGTATTATTCTTAACAAATGCTTCAATAATGATTATACCCATCCCTACTTAAAGTTAAAAAAAAAACATAATAATAACAGCAGCAATAATAACTGTGGTGATATGAATGGCAAACAAGTCTCATGGAAGAGTCTCATTTTTTTTAAAATTCCAGACGTAAAACGGTAAAAGAAGGAATAAAATGCACCAGAAACGAAAAAAAAAAAAAAAAAAATCCAAGTAAATTAATTCAAATATGCTGTCAATATGCTGATTCCTCCCCCTCCTAAAAAAAAAAGTGTTTGTCTCGTAATTTGCAAAGAAGTATCTGACCGGGTTTCCGGCGTACATTACAAGAACCACAGGCGACGCTGGCCTGGCATGGACCACGGAGCATTCCACCAGCCCTTTGACCTCCTGAGCACTCTAACCAGAGCTGCTTTAAGTCCACTCGGAGAGGAAACAATCATCAAGCACTCCACTCTCCCCCCTTTTTGCTCCCGCTGAGGGTTTGAAGACATCGATTCACTTCCTGTATTCCTTTACTGTACCTAAACAGGAGCCCGACAGGGAACCGAGGTAAAATAAGGCTTCCGAATCCCATCCCCTCTGTTCAGACCTCTGTCTGCAGGTCAATGATGTCCTGCCCCACCAGAGGGATGGGGGTGCCCGTTTTCTCCCATTCCACGGCGTGCAACTCCAGTGGCGACGCAGCCAGAGGCTCCAGATCTTTGCGAACCCACGCGGGAGGAGACTGCTGTGGTAATACCCGTACCGCTTCCCAAGGTCTTTCCATGGGAGCCTGCTGTTTGTCCTATAAAGGGGAGGGGCGGCAAACACGAGGGGGGAGACAAAGATATGACATGTTAGCACTAGCTTCACTCATCATAGTAGCTGATGTAATAAAAATGAATTATTCTTAATTCCATTGGAGGTAATTAATTGTCTAATAAGGAATATTGGCAATGGAGCAAGCGTACTATTGATGGTGTGCCTTGCTTATAGGCGGTTAATTTGTAATTGTGAGGTTATATATATGTATATATATATATATATAAACACTCACGCTGTGGTTCGTTTTGTCACTTCCTGCTGATGATACGCTCCATCTCACAGACTGTTGGAAGCAAGGAAGAAAATGCATCCTTATTGAAATGACCTCAATGTTAACCATAACTCATTTTTACACCATCATGCTCCTTTATTATAATAATAATAATAATTAACTGAGTCCTTGCCTCTGGTGTCATTATTTTTTTTTCTTTTTTTTTCCCATATTTGAATGTATGAATTTTATTATTATTATTTTTTTTTTTGGTGTAATGGTGGATAACGGGCATAATGTAGTAGATCATGTGTTACCTTGCTGTCGGATGCAGGCGACTCCCTGTCCTTATCACCATGATGTAACTTCCTGTTCAGGTCCTGGAACATATTCTGGTGACGCTTCTTCGTGTGCATTATTTTCTGTAGGAAAAAAAAACAAATCGAAAGAATTAATATATATATGGGGTTTCAAATTTGCAGGTAATGCTTTCATTTAAAGGGAGGGGGGGGGTCTAAAATGAAATTTTCTCTCTCAGCATCGTAATATTTCATAATATATGTCATAGTATAATAATAGCATAATAATATTTCATAATAAACCTGTTCACACCCATCTAAATACAGTTTTTAACATTATTAGAGCCCTCTTGACATGAAATAACACCCCTATAGTCACCTTTACGCTCTTATTACCCAATATAGTCGATATAACGAGAACACTTAAGACATAAATAAGACTTGTGCACGTGTGTGTAGCTGTAAATGTGTGTAAGCGCGGACAGGAAGTGATGTTGTGAGCTACTCCAAACTTTCATAATATATTTCATAATATATTTCATAGTATGATAGCATAATAATATTTCATAGTAAACCTGTTTACACCCTTCCAAATACTGTTTTTAACATTATTAGAGCCCTCTTGACATGAAATAACACCCCTATAGTCACCTTTACACTCAATACCCAATATAGTCGATATAACGGGAATATTTAAGACATAAATAAGACGTGTGTGTAGCTGTAAATGTGTGTAAGCGCGGACAGGAAGTGGTGTTGTGAGCTTCAAACTTTCATAGTATGATAGCATAATAATATTTCATAATAAACCTGTTTACACCATTCCAAATACTGTTTTTAACATTATCAGAGCCCTCTTGACATGAAATAACATCCCTATAGTCACCTATAGGACAGGAAGTGATGTTGTGAGCTACTTCAAACTTACAAAATAAAAGCCCGATCAAGTCTGGTGCTTGTGTGTCTCACCCAGTATCATCAATTCAGTATCATTACTGACACCTAGTGACCAGTTTAGAGTACTACATATCATATTTAAATGCTTCTTATTAAATATGCATTTTTTTTGGTTTAATAATAAATAATAATAATAATAATAATCAACAAAATCTGACTGGTTAAATATGCATTTTTTTTGTTTAATAATAAATAATAATAATAATCAACAAAATCTGACTGGTTAAATATGCATTTTTTTTGTTTAATAATAAATAATAATAATAATCAACAAAATCTGAATGGTTAAATATGCATTTTTTTTGTTTAATAATAAATAATAATAATAATCAACAAAATCTGACTGGTTAAATATGCATTTTTTTGGGTTTAATAATAAATAATAATAATAATAATAATAATCAACAAAATCTGACTGGTTAAATATGCATTTTTTTTGTTTAATAATAAATAATAATAATAATCAACAAAATCTGACTGGTTAAATATGCATTTTTTTTGTTTAATAATAAATAATAATAATAATCAACAAAATCTGACTGGTTAAATATGCATTTTTTGGGTTTAATAATAAATAATAATAATAATAATCAACAAAATCTGACTGGTATTTACCTCAAAGTCCAGTTCAGCATATCGGGACTTTTGTCTCTGTAAAAGAAAGTGTAAAAAAAAAGTTGAATAAACAAAATATTGGAAAAATATATATATAATAAAATAAAATATATGAATTCAGTGTTACCTCTAAGGAGCTCATGGATAAGGTGGAGATGGTCTCGCTTTTGGACATCATGGAGTTCATGGACTCAAAGGTGTTCTCCAGGCTGCTATGGGTGATGTGAGATTCACTGGACATGTTGTGGATGTTCTGGATAGGCGAGTCCCTCTCGGAATAGGAAACGCTGATCTGATCGGGAGGGATGGATTTGATCCCGAAGGCGGTTTGCGGCTCGGCAAAAGGCCCGCCCATGTGCATGAGTCTCGCCTGCGGGAGTTGCTCCACGCAGATGTTGTATTTTGTCGCATCGTCTTTCGGCTTGGATCTCAGCGTGGACGTCGTGTTGGGCATGAGCACGTAGCCGCCGCCGCCGCTGGTGGAGACTCCGCCCTCTGCTTGAACCAACGCGAGATCGGCATCCAGTTGCTGGAAGAGCTCCCCCTCGCAGACGTATACGGGTTTCCCGCAGGATGGGTCGACTCCGCCGGCCAAACGGCTCTTTTCCCGTTTCAGTGTGAGAGTGTGGCTGGAATATTCGGGAACGGCTTGCATGTGGCTTTTGCTGGATGGTAAAGTGTGGAAGTTGGGTCCCATGGGAAGAGGCATTTGAGGCGGCGACATTTTCTCTTCCGAGGAGCTGCTCATTCCTTTTTAAAAAAAAAAGGAAAACAAAATAGAATAACAATGAGGGCTTACATAATGAAATGCTAATGGAAAACTTGTTAAGAGCAAAAAAAGCGTCATGTTTACCTTGTCTGTTCGAATCCCCGTCCTTTTCATTATCGGACTGCTGAAAAAGAGTATAAACATTCCGTCAGTGCAATATAAAATTCAAAAGGCACTCAAAAAATTATTAAAGTCAATAAACATTAAAAAAAAACATACCGTGAGCTGGTTGTGTCCATTGTGATGGGAGCTGCCGGAATCTCCATTTCCGTCGTCCTTGCGGTCCACTACCCTGCACTTAACAGCTTCCTGAACCTAAATGGGGAATTATTAAGGAAAATTGCATATTAAAACCCGCAGCTCAATGAAAGCGCATAAAGTAAAAAACAATCAAAAAAAGTTTCTTTTACCTCTCGACGCAGGATGCAATGGACCATGACGATGATGAAACCTTCCAGGGAATCGAAGACGGCGAAAAGGATCTGGAAGAGTGCGGAACGGCGGTCGGTGATGGCGAGCACGGCAGACATCCACGTGAGAGCCAACAGAGGTAGAACCACGCAGGAGCTCCATAGCGATGCCCTGAAGGAGAACACAAAGAATAGGTATCGTTTCAATGAGGGGTTTTTCCCACTCCCACGCACACTTCAGGCAAATACAACAGTGTGGGAATTCTTGCTACTTGTATGTTAAAGCCATTCAACAATGACATTCAAGGATGCATTCAAAGAGTTTGATATTTTCTATGTACATAAATAGTAAGCGGCGGCACGGCGGACGAGTGGTTAGCGCGCTAAGACCTCACAGCTAGGAGACCGGGGTTCAATTCCACCCTCGGTCATCTCTGTGTGGAGTTTGCATGTTCTCCCCGTGCATGAGTGTGTTTTCTCCGGGTACTCCGGTTTTGCTCCCACATTCCAAAACCATGTCTATTAGTTTATTTAGCCATGTTTATGCTTGCAAAAAAAAAACTAAACTCATCACACAGTAACTTAACACCTAAAAAATATACAAAGAAGTACCAATATGAGTTTTTTGAAGTTTCCTATTCTGCATTGTGTCTGAGCAAAGCAGTTCATTGGAGGACATAGAAAGTGGTTAGTGCGCAGGCCTCACAGCTTGGAGACCCGAGTTCGATCCCACCCTCGGTCACCTCTGTGTGGAGTTTGCATGTTTTCCCCGTTTCATGCATGGGTTTACTCTGAGTACTCCGGTTTCCTCCCACATTCCAAAAACATGCTAGGTTAATTAGCGACTCCAAATTGTCCATAGGTATGAATGTGAGTGTGAATGGTTGTTTGTCTATATGTGCCCTGTGATTGGCTGGCAACCAGTCCAGGGTGTACCCCGCTGGGATAGGCTCCAGCACCCCCGCCGCGACCCTCGTGAGGAAACGCGGTAGAAAATGAATGAATGAATGATGCCTGTTGTTAGCTAGCTCATATTAACTCGTTTTCTCTACAAAAATACAAAAGAAAAGAAATATGTGTTCATGTTTCACAAAAAAAAAACAGCAACAAGGAACTCTCCCAATGCTAACATATGTGAGTCTCATTTTCCTGTCTCCTATATTGTGTAATGGGAGTCTAAATGTGACTATAGGGGTGTTATTTCATGGCGAGAGGGCTCTAACAATGTTAAAAACGTATTGAAAAGTTTTCTATGCTCTCTTATTTTGAAGTTTACGTTGGTCGTTGACATTAACAGGTTCCACTGCATTTAATTTGAAGTATACAAATTAAGTAAGGGTGTATTCTTCTACTTTTCGACAGTTCTTTGTTTGAGAACCTCGACAGCCGACCACATCATCAGTACAGCTGTAATGGTGCTGATGGGTGCGATAAACACACACCCCGTGGTGCAAATAGAAGATCAATAGGACCTACCCAGCTCTCTCCTTCAGCTTCACATCAGTGATGCCGTCCTTGGATACCAGCTTGTTGAAGACCAGAATACCAATGACCATATTCACCTGGTTGGAAAAAAAAAACAACAACCCAGAATGGTCAGTTATAAAATGGGAAATGCATGGAGGAATAAAGCATTGGATTGGATTAGAATGTTGAAATCAGATCAGATACCAACCAAAACAACGGCAGCGGCGGGGCCAACAAAGGAGTAGAGAAGTCCGCCCTCCAGAGACAGCCAGCAGCTGGAATAGAATACAAAGAGGGACGCAATGATTTAATGTTTGACCTTACAAAACACATTTTCCAAATACAGTCCAAATTCCAAAGTTGGTTTTTATTTCATTTGAACATGCATCAGATTACAATTGAATGCATCCCATAATCAGTTCACAGTTCCACATGTCCAAAAAGGAGTAGGAAGAAGCAAAGCTTATTAAATCCTACCCCTCCATCTGGTACTTTTACAATCAGTAACTGTTATTTGTTCACGTCCTGCTTTCCTAATATAGTTTTTTTTAATTTTGTATATATTTTTATTTTCATTTATTTTTATTTGTTCCAGAATTGTCAGCGAATCCTGTTTTTAACATTATTAGAGCCCTCTAAACATAAAATAACACCCCTATAGTCACATTTACGCTCCTATTACGAAACAAAATAGACATAATAAGTGAAAATAAGTTTGAAAATGCTTCATTTAGGCAAAATATATATATAAAATAAAAACACGCTCCACTGTACAAGGTAGAGAAACATATGTTCTATATTAGAACAATTAATCTATGACTCATTAATTTGTTCACTTCCTGCTTTCCTATTATAGTTTTTTTTAATTTTGTATTTATTTTTCTGTTTATTTTTATTTTATTCTTTTTTTAGTGGTTCTAGAATTGTCAGAGAATCCTGTTTTTAACATTATCAGAGCCCTCTAGACATAAAATAACACCCCTATAGTCACATTTACGCTCCTATTACGAAACAAAATAGACATAATAAGTGAAAATAAGTTTGAAAATGCTTCATTTAGGCAAAAAAAAGAATAGAAAATAAAAACACGCTCCACTGTACAAGGTAGAGAAACATATGTTCTATATTAGAACAATTAATCTATTACTCATTAATTTGTTCGCTTCCTGCTTTCCTAATAGTTTTTTTTATTTTGTATTTATTTTCTATTTTTATTTTTATTTTTATTCTTTTTTACTGGTTCCAGAATTGTCAGCGAATCCTGTTTTTAACATTATTAGAGCCCTCTAGACATAAAATAACACCCCTATAGTCACAATTACGCTCCTATTACTAACAAAATAGACATAATAAGTGAAAACAAGTTTGAAAATGCTTCATTTTCAACATGCTCCACTGTACAAGGTAGAGGAACATATCTTCTATATTAGAACAATTAATCTATGACTCATTAATCAACCACTATGTTAGTAAATTATATATTTCTCGGTTTTCTGACCCATTACATCTGCAAGATATTCACACACATAAGCTTTGACTACGCAATTAATCGAGAGAACAAGCTTGGGATTAATCGATAAAAAAAAATAATGATTCGTTGCAGGTCTAACCCCTATGAAACTTACAAAAAATGAATTTCTACCAAAAACAAACATGAAAAAGACTTACTAGTTGACGGTGCCGTAGCCCTTGGCTTTGGTGAAGCCCACAGACACAGCCACCACTAATGCAGGCAAGCCTGGAATCATAAACAATAAGGGGTTAGAGTCTGGGTTGGGGGGGGGCGAAAGCGACAAAATTGAAGCGAAAGATAACAAACGCTAACTTACCCCAGCCTAAGCATAAGAAGCGCTTGCGGATGATGCGGTTACGCAGACGACCAGTGACAGCCATGTACGACTGCCAAGCTTCTGTCAGCACCCAGCAGAAAGACGAGAGGAAGAAGAAGTGGAGGAAAGCCGCCACCAGTGTGCACACCACCTGGGGGGGGGGGGGGTTGTGGATCCATCAGTATCGGATAAATACATTTCTGTTTGTATCGTATCAGTGTTAGAAACCCTACCTTATTGCGAGCCTGAGTTTGTCCAACGAGAATGAGCGCGTTGGAGCATATAATGGAGAGGCAGAAGTTGATGAGGATAACGGAGCGCTCGGAGCGGATGTACCTGGGGGTTAGTCAGAAGAAGCAAAAGCATAAGTTTGGCTGCAGAGACGACGAGAAAAAACAACCTTTGAGGTTTGCTGGTGGGGTGACTTACTTCCACACGGAGACGTAGATGATAATGAGGAGGAGCAGAGTTAGCGAGGAGACCCCACAGCCAACTATGAGAGTCACGGATGGGAGAAGCGCCTTGTCCATGATCTGCATAGAGGAGACAAGAACCATAAAAAAAAAAAAAGCTGCATGTGAAGCCTATAATGCGCTATCTGGAACAGCAGACGAGCTCCCTGAAGGCACACGCTTGACTGGCACAATCAGCGCAAGGCAAGGTGACCTCAAGGTGAACATGTCAGAAAAAGATGAAGACAAGGGGGGGGGGGGACCACACAAACGGTTCGGGGTCACATGATCTCTGCATGAGCTTGAGAGGACATGATGTTGCACATCGACTACTTTGCATGCGGCGACACTCTCGTATTTAACCGATAACCCTTTACCGGTTCCGTCAACCATTTTTTTTTTGTGTCAAGCGTCAAACCCTGCAGAGGTGAACAGGTGCATCGTTATCACCAGTGCATCCATCTGTCGCAACCTGTCCTTTTTTTTTTTTTTTTTTTTTTTTTAGCACCTAGCACCAAAACTGCTCCCCTCTCTAAGAAGCAATGGAGGCAAAACATTACTATAGAAAACATACATATCTTTTCTACTAAGTAAAGGAAGCTGATTCCATCACATCGCAGTCACCATAGCAACATAAAAACGCACCATGTGCCAGATTTCGGAAGGTTAAACACAATAATGCCGCCCAGAGGAATCGACTGCTTAATGTTTCATACTCAACAGCGCCTCTACTGGTTGCAAAAAATACAGCAATACATTGTTTATCACTGTTAATTGGTAAGTCAACCTCTTTAAGGCCTTCTAAATACAGTTTTTATTTTATTATTTATTATTATTATTTATTTTTTATACATTTTTATTTTTATTTATTATTTATTTCTTTTTTAATTTTAATTTTAATTTTTATTTCTTTTTTTAATTTTAATTTTAATTTTAATTTTAATTTTAATTTTAATTTTAATTTTAATTTTAATTTTAATTTTAATTTTAATTTTAATTTTAATTTTATGGCTCTGGAATTGTCAGCGAATCCTGTTTTTAACAGTTTTTTTAATTAGAGCCCCCTAGACATAAAATAACACCCCTATATTTACGCTCCTATTACTAACAAAATAGACATAATAAGAGAAAATAAGTTTGAAAATGCTTCATTTAGGCAAAAAAAAAGAATATAAAATAAAAACATGCTCCACTGTACAAGGTAGAAGAACATATGTTCTATATTAGAACAATTAATCTATGACTCGTTTATTTTTATTTTTTATTCTTTTTAATAGTTCCAGAATTGTCAGCAAATCCTGTTTTTAATATTAGTAGAGCCCTCTACACATGGAATAGCACCCCTATATTCACCTTTACACTCAGATTATGCAATCTGGTAGTTATAATAAAATAAAATAAGACATATAAGACATAAATAAGACCAGTCTGGTGCTTGTGTGTCTCACCGAACACCGAATACTACACAGTGTCTTTGAATGTGTCTTTTGAATGCCTGTTGCGCCAATACAGTTTGAATCTGCCACAAAAATACAACAGTTGATGCTCAAAGACTAGATAGGACAGCTCTGGTCCGTACATTTTTTTTCTATATTCAGGTGGCACCAAGCTGAACGACAAAAACACAACCTGTCCATAGCAAGGTAACGCATCACATAAACATCACATAACTTAAAACTGTTATTTCCAAATGCCCGCAAGGCATGCTGGGTAGTGCAGCTGTCACAACAATATTAACTATATGAACAATAAAACAATGGATACCAAATCGGATTGATTTCGAAATCAAGCAAAACATGGCAAAATGTTACAAAAAAAAAAAGAGTACCACAAGTTACCCAGCATGCCTTGTGGAAGGAATGTATGGTATGCTACTTTGTGCAGCATGTTCCGTTTTTTTGTTGATGGCTTTTTTTGCATCTGACTATTCTGAAGACGCTTTGCATGTTAAAGGTTGTTTTTTTTTTTAAAAGTCCTGATGTGGCCCGTGGGCTACAGTTTAAACACCAATGATATATAGAGTACTTTTTATTTAATTTAGTACTATACCAGACGCAAACAGATGGCAGATTGTGCCAGCTTTTTTATCGAATCTTACGGAAAGTACAAACTAGTACAAACGGAATCTGTCTGTCCTGAATTTGACCTAAATATCATAAATGTTTTTTCATAAATAGGGCGACGCTATTGGACGAGTCGTATCAAAGATTTTGAAATGAGACGACATCAAAAGCAAAAGTCTGTCCCTCTCTGCTATATATATTACTGGCGGGTGGATGTCATTGAAAATGACCACAGTGCACATTAAAGGGTGAAAGATGGGGGGTAGGGTGGGGGTTATGAAGATGGGGGGCGGGGGAGGGGGGGGGGTGCAAGAAAACAGGAACTGTCAATGCATAACCAGATGTCTGTCTCTCATTGGTTCATATATCTGAAGGAGGACGACAAAAAAAGGCGGAGAAGAAGGACGCTAATAACGATAATCGTTGTATAACGATCGTGATGAGTGACTTTTTATCCCCGGGTTCAAGTCTACAAGTCATGAAAATGTTATAAAAATATAAGCATAATGGGGTACCGGATGCTAAGTCGATGCTAAATGATGCTGGATGCTAAATGAATGACGGTCAAAGGCGTGAGTGGGGAAGGGTGGGGGGGGTTAAGGTTGGTTAGGTAATGGTTGCTGTGTGTGTGTGTTTTTTTTTACCCCCCTCCCACCCCCTCCAACCCCCTTTCAGCTTCTCAGTTATGAAAAATCCCACAGGCCGAGTTTTTTTTTTTTTTTTTTTTGCGCTGCAGAAGCCGTTGCCACGGCAACTGGCTCGGCCAGCTTCTGGGGCAACACAGTCTACAGGGGAAATAACATTGTTTTTTTTGGTTTTTTTTGCGCATTAAAACACGCCGCCATTCACAGGACGTTATTACACACGTTATTCCTTCACATTTACGATATTTTAACACCATTTTGGTCATGCAAGCAATTTTTTTTTCGTGTAATTGTCATGCGTCAATAACCCACTAAAATCACATTTTCTTCCAGGGGAGACAAAGAAGAAAAAAAATGCAAATGAGTCCAAACACTAACATGCGTCGCATTTTCACACACACATACAATTACACGAACACGTCAAAAGATGGTGGAGAGGCAAAATAAACAACAACAAAAAACCGGATTTTCGAAGACTTACCGAATCGAAGTTGGTGTGCGCTAAAATGGCGAAGGTGGAGAGGCTGTCACACACGCATTTGGTTCGGAACGAATGAACGGGGACGGCTCTGCAGCTCCGAGCAGACCAAGATCCGAGCAGGGAGGATCTGCACAGGGGAGGAGAACAAAAGCAAGGCGCCGGTGAGGAGAGAAAAGAGGAGAGGAGAAGAGGAGAGAAAAGAAGAGGAGAGGCTGATCTGCTCTCTGACGACTCTCATTAAAAATGCGTCTTGATTGATTGTGGGGGCTCCAAAAATAACTCACATATGAAATGACGCCCACGTCTACCTTTTTTTTTTTTATTATTTATCTCTTTAAGCTGTCATAACCCTGTCAATCATTATAAACACAGCAAAAACGGACATAATGTGCTTATAATTGCATGGAATTAACAATACTTGACATGTTTGTGCCTGATTACTTAAAATATAGACGCATATGGAAATATTTTTGTCTGGTATTATGATTTTACTGGCACTACCTGGCCACCAAAGGTGGGTGGAGCCATCGGAATCATACCTGGCAACATGTACATGAATAAAAATAAGGGAAATGTTCGGAAAAATAAGAAAATTCAGATCTTTCACAAGGGCTGCACGGTGGACGAGTGGTTAGCGTGCAGACCTCACAGCTAGGAGACCCTAGTTCAATTCCACACCCATTCCAAAACCATGTCTATGTCTATTAGTTTATTTAGCCATGTTTATGCTTGCAAAAAAAACACTAAATTCATCACACAGCAACTTAACACTCCAAAGGTGTAACTGAAAAATATACAAAGAAGTACCAATATGAGTTTTGAAGTTTCCCATTCTGCATTGTGTCTGAGCAAAGCAGTTCATTGGAGAACAGAAAGTGGTTAGTGTGCAGGCCACACAGCTAGGAGACCCGAGTTCAATTCCACCTTCAGCCATCTCTATGTGGATTTTGCATGTAAACCCCGTGCATGCGTGGGTTTTCTCCGGGTACTCCGGTTTCCTCCCACATTCCAAAAAACATGCTAGGTTAATTAGCGACTCCAAATTATCCATAGGTATGAATGTGAGTGTGAATGGTTGTTTGTCTATATGTGCCCTGTGATTGGCTGGTCACCAGTCCAGGGTGAAACCCCGCCTCTCGCCTGAAGACAGCTGGGATAGACTCCAGCACCCCCCGGCAACAAGCGGTAGAAAACGAATGAATGTTTACAACCTTCTAAATACTTTTTCAAACATTTTTTAGAGATCTCCAGACATGAAATAACACCCCTATAGTCACATTTACACTATGAAATCCCAATAGGCATATTAGCATTAGCATAAACATGTTAGCATTGGGAGTGTTCCTTGTTTTTGCTTTTTTACTTGCTTTTTCTGTACGGTACTTCCTGCCTGTCAAATTACAAACACCTTGCGACTAATGTAAAATACTACATATCACCACAACGTCTTTGAATGCCTTATATTTATGTTGGGCCTCATTTTGATGCTTAAAAATATGCAAAATGCGCTTAAATATGCATATTTCTTAACTAAGCATACACTGTAGTCAACCACCAAACAGCATGCTTTATTAATGAATATATATATAATATATATGTAAACAAATGCACAAAACATGACAAAAATGTGCATCTCCAAAACAATAAATCAATGCATCTAACCTAAGATGCGTCGCTAACCAATCCAATACAAGAGTTATGTGCAAATCCACGCGTGAAGGGTATCAATCAATATATCCGACTGCAGTGCACCACACTGATTATTCTTTGCAATATTCATACTCTCTCATGTGGCTAAATAGGAGCCAGGAGGTCAAATGTAAACCCCGCTCGTCCAAAAGCCTGTCTCTTATTGTCCCGAAACACCGCAGGTCTTTGTGCGTCTTGTCGTAAGTTCATTCGAGGAGCTAATGGAGCCCTTCCTGCGCCACACAGGCGCTGACCCTATCTGCCCTTGGCCGCATCCTCCCAATGATGATCCCATCCGCTGTCATAAATGAAGCACATCCGACAAGCTCGCTCTTGTGGCCCTCGCTTCGCAAGCACAGGAAGTGTTCTACTTGCGATTCAGTTAAGTTTTGTGTGTTGAATTGAAGGAATAAGTGCAACATGGCGGATAAGTCAATGTAAGCCTGAAGGGATATGTTAGCATGCTACATAACGATTGATTGTTGTACACTGACTATTGGTTATAGAAGTCGGTGTTTTCCTTATCTTTTTATTTGTTAGTGGCTTTTTTTGATGAAAACCGATGCCGATATCAGCCAATAGCGATATGTGTAACATGACATATCTCCTGTGGTGGAATGTATGTATGTATGTGTAACTTTTTACTTCTATCTGTCTCTATTTGTCTTGTACATTTGATTTTTTTTGTAATATTTTGACATTATCTTGTGTAATTACTGGTGATTTTTCCATTTTTTAAATTAATTTTAATTTTAATTTTAATTTTAATTTTAATTTTAATTTTAATTTTAATTTTAATTTTAATTTTAATTTTAATTTTAATTTTAATTTTAATTTTAATTTTAATTTTAATTTTAATTTTAATTTTAATTTTAATTTTAATTTTAATTTTAATTTTAATTTTATGGTTCTAGAATTGTCAGCGAATCCTGTTTTTAATATTTTTGTATTTTTATTTTTATTGGGTTTTTTGGGTTTTTTAAAAATGTGACACAGGCCGATAAACAAACAGCCGCGGGCCACAAATGCCCCCCAGGCCACACTTTAGACACCCTAGGAAGTAGTTTGGAAGAGGTCTAGCTGTATCTGAGAATAATGTTTATTATTAAATTATGCCTATTTTGTTAGTAATAGGAGCATAAATGTGACTATAGGGGTGTTATTTCATGTCTGGAGGGCTCTAATAATGTTAAAAACAGGATTTGCTGACAATTCTGGAACCATTTAAAAAATAAAAATAAAAATAAAAATAAAAATAAAAATAAAAATAAAAATAAAAATAAAAATAAAAATAAAAATAAAAATAAAAATAAAAATAAAAATAAAAATAAAAATAAAAATAAAAATAAAAATAAAAATAAAAATAAAAATAAAAATAAAAATAAAAATAAAAATAAAAATAAAAATAAATTAGGAAAGCAGGAAGTGAACAAATGGAACTGTTACTGATTGTAAGTACCTGATGGAGGGGTAGGATTTAATAAGCTTTGCTTCTTCCTACTCCTTTTGGACATGTGGAACTGTGAACTGATTATGGGATGCATTCAATTGTAATCTGATGCATGTTCAAATGAAATTAAACCATTACCATTTTTGCTATAATTATTGTTTTTTTTTGTTTTTTAAAATGTGACACGGGCCAATAAACAAACAGCCGCGGGCCACAAATGCCCCCGAGGCCACACTTTAGACACCCTAGTAAGTAGTTTAGAAGAGGTCTAGCTGTATCTAAGAATAAGAAATAAACTATAATAAAAACCTTCACCTGTTTTACTGTATTTTTATCTTTTACTTCCATCAATCACATTGCTAAATACCCTCCCTTCAGCTGGTAATGTTATGGAAAAAAGTACACAAATGCTCCGAGCATGTGCCGTACGGTAAGTGTGTGTCAGAGATGGCTCAACATGTTGTGGCACTGCCCCTCTGTGCCACAAATGACTGACATGAAAAAAGGGATGAAACATTATCGCTCCCCCTCTGGTGACTCTCAGGGTGGATGAATGTACAACTCGGTGATGGATGCATGACTAAAACAAGGTGACGGGAAAAAATAGAGGATGCACGCAAAAGATAGATAGACAACAAAAGTCAACACTTACGTTTCACTCTCATCCCAAGATAGGCAAGTCTCATTCATGGTGCCCTGAGAATTAGAGGACGCAGAAAGGGAGAAAACAACATTGTGAGGAATCGATGCATACAACATGTATAGATTTGCAATGATGATATTAAAGAACGTGTGAGAAGCAACACCTTGCCGCCACCCATCTGCTTTCCGCCATAGCTAAAAACAGCTTATCAGCTACAGAAGCTCATTACCACTCCGGTGACTGTGATTTCTCATCACCGACTTGACCAGCTGGTTAGGCTGTTGATCTTTGCAGGTCTCGAAATCATCGGCAAATGTCACAGTTTCACCGCAAATGTCAACTAAAATGTCAAGTTCCGTGTGCGGCGGGTGAGCAAACACCCCGAGGGGGGGGGGGGGGGGGGGGGGGGTAAGGCTGTGGACTTACATTGTGGAGGTGGGGGAACTCGATCTCAACAGGAGAAGACGCAAGGGAAGGGGTGGGCTTGACGATCACCGTGACCACTTTGGAATTGAGCAGGGTGCTGTTGCTGTAGGAATTAGACATGATGGAATCAGTGGGGAATGAGTGACTTACAATAAGGATTTTGAACTGTGACCCTAACACTTTTCCGATATGCTGATATTGTCAAAAATTGTCAATTTCCGATGCCGATACTCTTATTGAGCCGATAATTATTGGTACTGACAATTATCGGTCATCTCTAGTTATTTATGTATGTATAACTTTCTTAATAGTGGCGAATGAGTGACTTACAATAAGGATTTTGAACTGTGACCCTAACACTTTTCCGATATGCTGATATTGTCAAAATTGTCAATTTCCGATGCTGATACTCTTATTGAGCCGATAATTATAGGTACTGACAATTATCGGCCATCCCTAGTTATTTATGTATGTATAACTTTCTTAATATTTTGACATTATCTTGTATAATTACTGCCGATTTTTCCATATCAACTCTTATTGAGCCGATAATTATTGGCACTGACAATTATCGGCCATCTCTAGTTATTTATGTATGTATAACTTTCTTAATATTTTGACATTATCGTGTATAATTACTGCCGATTTTTCCACATCACCTCTTATTGAGACGATAATTATTGGTACTGACAATTATCGGCCATCTCTAGTTATTTATGTATGTATAACTTTCTACTTCTATATTTGTCCTGTAAATTAGATTTTTTTCTTAATATTTTGACATTATTTTGTATAATTACTGCTGATTTTTCCTCGGCCATTTTCACCGTTTTGGGGGTTTTGGGACCCCCTTATACGGGATAATTATATTGCACAATGACTCTTTTCTGTGGCTCTTTCACAACATGTTTGAGTAAAGTGTTACGTGTACCCCTTAATCCTGTTATAGAGTCCTATTTCCATTAGATGGAAGGATGTCCAACTTGTGGAGCTCATTTAGGCACAAGTACAAACCAACACTAAAACTCGCCTCACAGTCTTGGGACAAAACCAACTGTAAAATACAAATTTTCTTCCTTTTTTGTTGTTTTTTGGGATGCATGTCAACTATAAGAAATAGAGTGGACTCCATCTAGTGGCAAAAGAAAGAACGACGATGATGTAATGTCTTACCTCTGAAAGGAGAGGAAGGAACTAAGGTTTCTGTAGAGGACGATGCCAGTCACAAATGCATCATTGCCATCTGGAATGAAGAAAACAGTTGCTTAAATATACATTTGCAAAACAAATTACTTTTATGACGTTTATCTGAAAAAAAAACCCCAAAAAACAAAAACGTACCAGTTTGCTCGATGGCTAGTGCTTCTCTGGAAACAGAAATTTTCTCCTCGGAAGTCCTCACCCAGTCTAACATGCCCCTCCAGCCTTTAGCCGGGAAAGTGAAGTTGGAGCTTGTTGTTGTTGGCCGCTTATGGATGCTCAGCACTGAGTAGAAAACCGTGATAAATGAGTGAAAATACTACCAAGAATGCTTTGCTACAGGAACAAAAATATGTACTAAGTGTCATACAGTTTAAGACGGTAGAAATAGTCATATTAGGCAAGAGAGATGTTCTAATGCACTCAAGGCTCACCTAAATTCTCGGTGACTTCATAAATGTCCTGGAAGCCGCTCATTTGCATACCGATCATGTTCACTGAGTCCTCAACAAGATGGAAGAACTCCTTAACGTTGGCGCCCATCTGTATGAGGAAAACAACAAAAAAAATTGACACAATGAGTGTATAAAATTTAAGATTTTTGTGGCGTGTGTTACTATAATGCAGTATTTCTCAATTATCATGTAGCATTTATCTATTTATGTGTACAAATGGCACCAAAATCCTTCAATTGAATTGAATTGAATGAGTATTTGGCGCCCCCGGAAGTACTGGTGTAACTGTACAAATATACATCGGTAAAACTCACACTTTGATGTATTAAAGCAGTGATTTTCAACCACTGTTCCGCAGTTATTAAAAAATATAATTTATTTATAATTTTCTACAAATATTATGTCATTTTCCAGTGTCCGTGGTGTAAAAACGGGAAGAGCAATGTAATATACGTCCGTGTGGCAACACGTAGTTGATTTCCTGGTTCCTCCAATAGACTTAGTGATGCACGTGAGAGGTCATGGTGACATTTTGTAATATTATATAATTATAATTATAAAATAAAAAACGTGCAGTGGCTCAGACAAGGTTGAAAAACACTGCCTTAAAGAGTAGCGCTGGATGACGAGTTGACAGTTCGGGTTTTTAGCTAGTCCATTGGGTTCCCATGTGTCATGTGACATGACACCACGCCCCTTATGGTCTGACTGACAATGCCTTTAATTTCAACTTTAATGTAGATTTAATTTTTAGCCACCTTCCAGGATGCAACTCGTTAGAAGGGTTACTACGTCCTCTTATGGTCTGAGTGACAATGTCTTTAATTACAACTTTAATGTAGATTACATTTTAGCCACCTTCCAGGATGCAACTCGTTAGACCAGGTTGCCACGCCCTCTTATGGTCTGACTGATAATGCATTTAATTACAACTTTAATGTAGATTTAATTTTTAGCTACCTTCCAGGATGCCACTCGTTAGAAGGGTTACCACGCCCCCTTATGGTCTGACTGACAATGCATTTAATTACAACTTTAATGTAGATTTAATTTTTAGCTACCTTCCAGGATGCCACTCGTTAGAAGGGTTACCACGCCCCCTTATGGTCTGACTGACAATGCATTTAATTACAACTTTAATGTAGATTTAATTTTTAGCTACCTTCCAGGATGCCACTCGTTAGAAGGGTTACCACGCCCCCTTGTGGCCTGACTAAAGCTTACTTTATTGAAGGGAGATAAAAAAAAATTAGCAAATTATTATTGTACATTTAGCCCAGCTGCATAAATTATGGGATATCATACCTTATACTGGATTGACATAAGGAAATGGGTGAATCTGAATAGTATCTTTATCTCGTCGAGATGTTCTCCCAGCCTGCTGCCTAGCAACCGGCAAACTTCCTAAAGGCCTTAAATGGACACGGCGTTGAGTCACACTGCAGTTTCTACAGTATTTCCTCTCCCTCGCACTTAACGGAGGGGAGGGCTGCCGTTACTTGCGTATCTCTGACGCATAACCGGAGCAATGTGGGCGCTAGGTGTGTGTTTTTTTTTTTTTCGACGTGATGTGTCGTGCCGTCTGTGTCCCCTCTCGGCCCCCGACGAGACTTTGTGGGATGGCGTGGAGACTCACAGATTGCCGAGTGGGCGTTGTGCTTTTCCCTGAGTCAATCTCACCCCCCCCCCATCATGCTCACCTTGAAGTGTGTCATCACAGAGTTTTTTTTTTTTTTGCATTCCGCTTTTTTACAGTTTTGGGGTTTTCGCAATTAACTGTTCCACACTAAAAATAACTTTGATTGTGATCTAATTAATTCTTTTCACGTCTGGCGCTCTGAGGTGTCCCTCGCACTCACACGCCCATTTTCACACGTACCAGCTGTGCCTCTTCCCATTTGTCGTGATGTTCTTCCTTCAGTAAGTTGCTGATTGTTTGGACGTAGTTCTGCAAGTAAACAAAACACAGGTGTAAGAACATACCTGGTATGGTAATTCGGTGGGAGATACAGCCGCTGCAGATTTTGCAATGTGGAAAGAAAAGTATCAGGACATGTAGTTATGACACCTCCTGGAGGTGACAATGAAGATGGTGTTCCCTTTGCAGCTGTAAGATTCCGCAGTGTGACTATGGGAATTCTTGTCTATTCATCCTATGGATGATAATAATCATTCATTCATTCATTCATTTTCTACAGCTTTTCCTCACAAGGGTCGTGATGGGTGCTGGAGCCTATCCCAGCTGTCATCAGGCGAGAGGCGGGGTACACCCTGGACTGGTCGCCAGCCAATCACAGGGCACATATAGACAAACAACCATTCACACTCACATTCATACCTATGGACAATTTGGAGTCGCTAATTAACCTAGCATGTTTTTGGAATGTGGGAGGAAACCGGAGTACCCGGAAAAAACCCACGCATGCACGGGGAGAACATGCAAACTCCACACAGAAATGGCCGAGGGTGGAATTGAACTCGGGTCTCCTAGCTGTGTGGCCTCCGCGCTAACCACTTTCTATGCCGCATGTCCTCCAATGAACTGCTTTGCTCAGACACAATGCAGAATGAGAAACTTCAAAACTTATATTGGTACTTCTTTGTATATTTTAGGTACACACTTTGGAGTGTTAAGTTACTGTGTGATGAGTTTAGTGTTTTTTGCAAGCATAAACATGGCTAAATAAACTAATAGACATGGGAGAACATGCAAACTCCACAAATTGAATGGAATTGAACCCTGGTCTCCTCGCTGTGAGGTCTGCGCGCTAACCACTCAACCACCGTGCAGCCCCGATAATAATAATCAGACATCCCTAATTCATGCAGAAACTCATATTGGTACTTCTTTGTATATTTTAGGTACACCTTTGGAGTGTTAAGTTACTGTGTGATGACTTTAGT
Source organism: Doryrhamphus excisus (assembly GCF_030265055.1). Lineage (NCBI taxonomy): Eukaryota > Metazoa > Chordata > Actinopteri > Syngnathiformes > Syngnathidae > Doryrhamphus > Doryrhamphus excisus. The sequence continues at coordinate 16,817,509 of NC_080479.1, read as the reverse complement.
GTTTACCTCAACGTCTGCATTGCTGAGCCTCAGCCTGGTTGCCTTGTACAAGTCGGAGGTGTTCTTCATGATGTCCATGACAGCCAAAAGGTCACCGCTGTACGTGGCGCCTTCATCGGTTAAGAACCTCAGACGGGAAATGACTTCGGCGATGCCGTCCACGTTTTGCGCCATCTGTGCTTTGGTACTGTAGTCCCTCGACTGCAAGGGTTTGTTTTGGTAAATTAGTATTCATCATCATGCCTGTTTCATATAAAAAAATAACTTTTTTTGGGATCTCACCAGGATCTGAATGTTCTCGTAGTTCTTGGAGACACACTTGATGTAAGTTGGACTCTCCCATGTGGCCAAACCAACAGCATTAAGACTGCAGCGGCGAAGAATCAGACCTGTATGAGAAGAAGTCCAACATGGTAAGGAGGACATTCATATACATTAGAGCTTTACTGTCACAAGAAATATTGGCAAGAAATATTTTTTAAAAATTGCAAAAATGTATTCTCAATCAGAAATCACTCCACACTCTTTATTGCTCTCTAGTTCTACCATATCTTACTTATTGTGTGGAAATATGGGCTAATAACTATAAAAGCAATCTTCACTCGCTAAATGTACTGCAAAAAAAGGTCAGTAAGGATAATTCATAATACCGCCTACAGAGAACATAATAACTCCTTATTTATAAAATCACAAATCTTCAAACAGCTAAAATAATGCATAGGGCTAAAAATAACCAATTATTAAAAAAATTAAAATTAAAATTAAAATTAAAATTAAAATTAAAATTAAAATTAAAATTAAAATTAAAATTAAAATTAAAATTAAAATTAAAATTAAAATTAAAATTAAAATTAAAATTAAAATTAAAATTAAAATTAAAATTAAAATTAAAATTAAAATTAAAATTAAAATTAAAATTACAGAAAACTTAATTTTTTAGCATAAAAATTAAAATTAAAATTAAAAATTTTCAGCTCTGAGTGACTAAAATTATCTTATTTTTTCCTTTAGTTTAGTCATGAAAAATTGCATATTTTTTCCTGCTACTAAAATGACGTTATTTTCCCTCATATTACGACATTATTCTGGTCAAATTTGCTACTTTTTTCGAGATTACAACTTTTTTTCTTAAATAATATTTCTTAAATTTTTGCTGTTTTCTTCGTTGTTGTTACATGTCACGTGTTACATGACACCCCCGTTCTACAATAATAAAAAAAAAACTACATTAGGAAAGCAGGAAGTGAACAAATGTAACAGTTACTGATTGTAAAAATACCAGATGGAGGGGTAGGATTTAATAAGCTTTGCTTCTTCCTACTCCTTTTTGGAAATGTGCAACTGTGAACTGATTATGGGATGCATTCAATTGTAATCTGATGCATGTTCAAATGAAATTAAACCATTAAACCATAAACAATACCTGCAGCATCAGCCGGACAGGAGATGGCAGCCATGTCACCAGCAGGGGTCTTCTTCCACACAACATCTCCAGTGTTCTGCTCAGGGCAAATCTCATGTGGCTCTGCAAGATCCGTGCACAGCATGAGCACCGAATTGTTACTGGAATTGATTCCAATTCCTTCCCGTGACTCACCGGGGCATCTCTTCTCGTTACAGCGCCTCTGCTCCCCTCTTTCACCGGGGCAAGGCTCCCCACCGAAGAAAGGACCTTCGCATAGTCTTTGTCTCTGCTGGACTCCGCCGCCGCAAGTCTTGCTGCAGCTTCCCCATGAGGTCCACGCGTGCCAGCGTCCGTCAACTTAAACACAGACAGCAACTTTCACCTTGATTGTGTACTGTAGATGTGTCAATTATAGTTTTATTTTTTATTTTTTATTTACCTGGACACTCTTTCAGGAAGCAGTTGACTGCCTCTTTCCAGCTTCCGTGGCATTCCGAGCCCCCGTAGGATGGGCCGTTGCATTCTCTTGTTCTCTGCATGGTACCGTTGGAGCAAGAGGCAGAGCATGGGCTCCATGCTGACCAGTCGTTCCAGTGTCCGTCCACTAGAGGGAAGCAGATTCAGTTCATTCAGTTCATTCATTTTCTACAGCGTATCCTCACAAGGGTCGTAGGGGGGGTGCTGGAGCCTATCCCAGCTGTCTTGGGACGAGAGGGGGGGTAGACCCTGGACTGGTTGGCTAGCCAATCACAGGGCACATATAGACAAACAACCATTCACACTCACATTCATACCTATGGACAATTTGGAGTCGCCAATTAACCTAGCATGTTTTTGGAATGTGGGAGGAAACCGGAGTACCCGGAGAAAACCCACGGGGAGAACATGCAAACTTCACACAGAAATGGCCGAGGGTGGAATTGAACTCGGGTCTCGAAGCTGTGTGGCCTGTGCACTAACCACTTTCTATGCCGCATGTCCTCCAATGAACTGCTTTGCTCAGACACAATGCAGAATGGGAAACTTCAAAACTCATATTAGTACTTCTTTGTATATTTTTAGGTACACACTTTGGAGTGTTAAGTTACTGTGTGATGAGTTTAGTGTTTTTTGCAAGCATAAACATGACTAAATAAACTAATAGATGTTGTTTTCTATAATAGACATGGTTTTGGAATGTGGGAGGACACCGGAGTACCCGGAAAAAAAACCCACGCATGCCCGGGGAGAACATGCAAACTCCACACACAGATAGCCGAGGGTGGAATTGAACTCGGGTCTCCAGGCTGTGTGGCCTGCGTACTAACCACTTTCTATGCCGCATGTCCTCCAATGAACTGCTTTGCTCAGACACAATGCAGAATGGGAAACTTCAAAACTCATATTGGTACTTCTTTGTATATTTTTTAGGTACACCTTTGGAGTGTTAAGTTACTGTGTGATGAGTTTAGTATTTTTTTGCAATCATAAACATGGCTAAATAAACTAATAGACATAGACATGTTGTTTTCTATAATTGACTCCTAGCTATGAGGTCTGCTCGCTAACCACTCATCCACCGTGCAGCCCACAGTTAATTCACTTATGCTAGAAAAGTCACACACACATACAAATCCAGGGAACTCACCAGGGCACACTGCAATGTTGCAGAGCTTGTTCTGTCTGGAAGGTCCGTTGCAAGGCTCTCCTCCATTCTGGGGCAGCTTACAAGTACGGGAACGGTCACGGTAACCACGACCGCATGTAGATGAGCACAAGCTCCAGGGGGTCCATTCATCCCAGGCTCCGTCAACTGCAGGAGTCGGATTAGTTGTTGTCGTTGTTACGGAAATGTCTACATTAAGGACATGAGCATCACATGACATGAAAAGGAAGTCACCTGGGCAGATGGCGGTGTTGTTGCAGGGTCTGTTCTCTCGCAGGGGTCCGGTGCATTGGGTGGTGAAGGAGGAAGTGGCGCAGACGCGGGTTCGGCTTTGCCAACCTTCTCCGCAAGTTACTGAACATGCAGTCCATGCGGACCATTCATCTGTTTTAGCGTTTGCTGTAAGAAAGGCAACAATTCTTTGGTTAAATCTTTGGGAAAAATAAAAAATAAAATAAAATAAAAATGAATAAATCTAAATCAAATCAACTTTATTTGTAGATCCGACACAAAGTGCCCCCTGCCCCCGACTCCGAGAGATGGGTGGACCCCCACATCAAGGGGAGGAACCCCCAACCGACCGGCCGGGTGGAAGGGACGCAAGGATGGCAACCCCCCTCAGCAGACCCGACACACCCCCCAGTGTGGAGGACCCCCCCACCCCCGGAAGAAATACTGGAGTTAAAAGCTAAAGACTAAAAGCATAAAATAGGACTAAAATATAAAAAGAAAAGTTTAAAATATGTTTTTTATATAATATGTTTTATATTTATTATTTATTATTTATTATTTATTATTTATTATTTATTATTTATTATTTATTATTTATTATTTATTATTTATTATTTATTATTTATTATTTATTATTTATTATTACAATATTTAAATTTTTATTAATTTTAAATTTGTTATTATTGTTTTATTTTTATACAGTTAAAATATTTTAATATTATTTATTATTATTTATTATTATTTATTATTATTTATTATTATTTATTATTATTTATTATTATTTATTATTATTTATTATTATTTATTATTATAATATGTTAATTTTTATTAATTTTAATTTTTTTTAATTATTATGTTATTTTTATATAGTTAAAAGCCTGATTAAAAAGGTGTGTTTTTAATCTTTTTTTTTTTTTAAATATCAACAGTCTCCACAGTCCTGAGGCTCTCCGGCAGGCTGTTCCACAGGTGGGGGGGCCATAGTGGCTAAATGCTGCCTCACCTTGGGTTTTAGTTCTGGGTTTTGGTCTTGTTAAAAGGCCAGTACCGGAGGACCGCAGAGGGTCCTCGGGGGTTGATATGGTAAAAGCAGATCAGATAAATAAGAAGCTGCAAGGCAGTTTAAAAACCAGTAAGAGAATCTTAAAATCGATTTTAAAACTGGTGTAATGATCTTACCGGTTTGGGTTGCAACAACTCCAAAGCTGGGATCATCAGTGTGGTCTCTCCTCAGACCAATAATGGCTCGCAGACCCTGACTTTTGGTGCGTTCTTTGCCTGAAAATATACAGAAATTAAAATTCAAATTAGCTTAAAATCCTATTTAATTCTAAGAGATTAAACCGAGGTTATTAGATTAGATTAGATTAAATTACCGATGCAGGCTTGTGGGTTGCATGGCCGCCCTTCTTCAACGGTGCCTTCACAGACCGCATCATCGGGTTGACAGGTACGACTCCGCACCTGGACGCCACCCCCGCATTCCTGGCTGCATACTGACCAGCGACTCCATCCGGCCCAGCCTTCTGCACGAAAGAACAGAGATTACAACTTTTTTTCTTAAATAATATTTCTTTAATTTTTGCTGTTTTCTTCGTTGTTGTTACATGTCACATGTTACGACACCCTCGTTCTACATAAAAAAAAAACTATATTAGGAAAGCAGGAAGTGAACAAATTAAAATTAAAATTAAAATTAAAATTAAAATTAAAATTAAAATTAAAATTAAAATTAAAATTAAAATTAAAATTAAAATTAAAATTAAAATTAAAATTAAAATTAAAATTAAAATTAAAAAAGGTTCTACCATATCTTACTTATTGTGTGGAAATATGGGCTAATAACTATAAAAGCAATCTTCACTAAATGTACTGCAAAAAAGGCCAGTAAGGATAATTTATAATGCCGCCTACAGAGAACATACTAACTCCTTATTTCTAAAATCACAAATACTTCAACTTGCTGATATAGTTCATCTTCAAACAGCTAAAATAATGCATAAGGCTAAAAATAACCAATTATTAAAATTAAAATTAAAATTAAAATTAAAATTAAAATTAAAATTAAAATTAAAATTAAAATTAAAATTAAAATTAAAATTAAAATTAAAATTAAAATTAAAATTAAAATTAAAATTAAAATTAAAATTAAAATTAAAATTAAAATTAAAATTAAAATTAAAAAACCCCAAACTATATTAGGAAAGCAGGAAGTGAACAAATGTAACAGTTACTGATTGTAAAAGTACCAGATGGAGGGGTAGGATTTAATAAGCTTTGCTTCTTCCTACTCCTTTTGGACATGTGGAACTGTGAACTGATTATGGGATGCATTCAATTGTAATCTGATGCATGTTCAAATGAAAGGAACAGTTTAAGGTTAGATTCAATAAAAAAGGAAATGAAGGTTAAAGTACTTCCTTGGACAGGAAGTGTGTCAATATTACTGGACTATTTTCCTGACTGATAGTTGTTCACTTTGTTCAGCTTTTCACAACAACGACGACGGCAGCAGTGTTGCTATGACAACCGTTTCGCCTTTCAGCTTCGCCAGCTGACTGTGAGGTCTTTGTGCTCCTTTCCGCCCTCTACCCCCCCAACCCCCCCGAGCTCTGAAGTTAACACGCTTAGCTTGCAGGTAGCGATGTGTGCACTTTGGGCAGTTCATCTAATTAGAGACATTTCTCCAACACCTTTGATTCGATTCTTATTAGTTTGTAACTGGTGAGACCACATCACCTGTTTGATGCCTGGGAGACTTGATTAATAGCAGTGACATGCAATAAGGCACAGACTAAGAAGGTCAGTGGTTCAATTCCACCCTCGGCCATCTCTGTGTGGAGTTTGCATGTTCTCCCCGTGCAGGTACTCCGGTTTCCTCCCACATTCCAAAAACATGTCTATTATTATTTAGCCATGTTTATGCTTGCAAAAAAAAACACTGAACTCATCACACAGTAACTTAACACTCCAAAGGTGTACCTAACAAATGTACAAATAAGTACCAATAGACTTGGCTATTATAGAAAACAACATGTCTATGTCTATTAGTTTATTTAGCCATGTTTATGCTTGCAAAAAAAACACACTAAACTCATCACACAGTAACTTAACACTCCAAAGGTGTACCTAACAAATATACAAAGAAGTACCAATATGAGTTTTGAAGTTTCCCATTCTGCATTGTGTCTGAGCAAAGCAGTTCATTGGAGGACATGCGGCATAGAAAGTGGTTAGCACGCAGGCCTCACAGCTAGGAGACCCGAGTTCAATTCCACTCTCGGCCATCTCTGTATGGAGTTTGCATGTTCTCCTCGTGCTTGCGTGGGTTTTCCTCCCACATTCCAAAAACATGCTAGGTTAATTAGCGACTCCAAATTGTCCATAGGTATGAATGTGAGTGTGAATGGTTGTTTGTCTATATGTGCCCTGTGATTGGCTGGCTGTCAGTTCAGAATGTACCTTGCCTCTCACCAGAAGACAGCTGGGATAGGCTCCAGCACCCTCCGCCACCCTTGTGAGGATACGCGGTAGAAAAGTTTTGTCATTTATGATGACCCCTGAAGGCATCAAATACTAAACTGCATCAAGTACGGATCATATAAGCTTTGTTTGGAATCACCAGTGTCTGTTATAAGTTCGAGTTCGAGTCTTACTTACTGATGATCTCGGCATTGCGTCCATTGTCTCTTGGCACCGGAATGCATTTCTCCACATAGACGCCGCCCCTGTAGCAGCTCCCCGGCTTCCTCTTTGGGGCCTCCCAGCACTGGCAAGGTGTATTCATGATCCCGCAGGGGTACTCGTGGGTGCTACTGGACAGGCACTTCTCCAACCACTGGCACAACATCTGGCAGGCGGGCATACTCGGGTTCCTCTTCCCGACGACGAGAAACTCGGCCTTAAACTCGCTGACGTCGTTCTCGCTTTGAGGAATCTCGACACCGTTACTCGGGGCCACTTTACGGATTTGAAGGAACTGCTTGCTGGATTCAAGGTAAGTGACGGTAGTCGACGCGTCGCACAGCCTCACGACTTCATCGTAGCTCTCCATACCCAGGTAAGTCCGGGACGTCTCGATGAAGGAATCAAACTGGAAGGTCCTGATCTGCTTGGGTACGCAGGAGTCAGTCGGTTTAGTGATCTTCATGTAAACGGTATAGCGACGAGGGTCGGGGTTCTGCAGGGTCCAGGAACACGGTGCCGATGGAAGTGTCGTCGTGGAGGAGAAAACGCCAAAGAAGCGACTTTGTTCGAGAGTCGCGCAGGTGGCAGACGCCGGACCGGACGGCGTGGAGGACGTGGAAGTGAAGAAGAGCACGAGAAGAGCCACGGAGGACCAAGAAAGAAGTGACGACGCCATCGGGTCAGCTTTAACCTTGAGCTGCAAGCGGGACAGGAAATGAGATGCAAAACAATCTGGTGTGATTATTAGTTACCATGCAAATGAATTAGACATATAGACCAATAAAAATAAAAATAAAAATAAAAATAAAAATAAAAATAAAAATAAAAATAAAAATAAAAATAAAAATAAAAATAAAAATAAAAATAAAAATAAAAATAAAAATAAAAATAAAAATAAAAATAAAAATAAAAATAAAAATAAAAATAAAAATAAAAATAAAAATAAAAATAAAAATAAAAATAAAAATAAAAATAAAAATAAAAATAAAAATAAAAATAAAAATAAAAATAAAAATAAAAATAAAAATAAAAATAAAAATAAAAATAAAAATAATTAGTTACCATGCAAATGAATTAGACCTATAGACAAATAAAAAAAAATATTAGTTACCATGCAAATGAATGAGACCTATACACCAATAAAAATAAAAATAAAAATAAAAATAAAAATAAAAATAAAAATAAAAATAAAAATAAAAATAAAAATAAAAATAAAAATAAAAATAAAAATAAAAATAAAAATAAAAATAAAAATAAAAATTATTAGTTACGATGCAAATGAATTAAACCTTGTCCACCCTGATGTTCACACCTTTTCCAGATGATATTATGCATGTGATTAGTATCATCGCACGTATTGAATAAAAACCCCGAACTGACCGCTTCTCATCGAGATAATTGCGACGAAGCTGCAATTAAAGCCCTTCACAGAAGGCTGGTATCACCGGGCGCTTAGTCTTGTCCTCCCACACACTCGGCTGAACTATGAATTGTGTGCGTCATGTCTGACGTCCATCCAAGCATCGCCACTAGCGACCGAGGATGTTTAGAACCATTAAAAAAAAAAATGTTGTTGTTGTTGTTGTTGCTGCACAAAAGCACGTCTCTACTAGAGACGGATTACATTACTGCAAAATGCATGCAACTTTTGAAATATAACATACTCTTTGCAATGCATGCAGTAAAAAAATATACAGTATATATCTGATGTTGCAAAAAAAAATGCTTCATGCAATGTGAAGCGAGTCTGCAAGAAAGAGCACAGTCACTTTCACGCTCACACAGTTGCTCAGCAACATCTCTGACTTCTCTGGATCTACCATATCTTACTTATTGTGTGGAAAAATATGGGCTAATAACTATAAAAGCAATCTTCACCCGCTAAATGTACTGCAAAAAAAAGGTCAGTAAGGATAATTCAGAGAACATACTAACTCATTATTTCTAAAATCGCCAAACTTGCTGATATAGTTCATCTTCAAACAGCTAAAATAATGCATAAGGCTAAAAATAAGCAATTAGCTAAAAATGTCATCCAATACTAAAATAAAATAAAATAAAATAAAATAAAATAAAATAAAATAAAATAAAATAAAATAAAATAAAATAAAATAAAATAAAATAAAATAAAATAAAATAAAATAAAATAAAATAAAATAAAATAAAATAAAATAAAATAAAATAAAATAAAATAAAATAAAATAAAATAAAAATTATGGCTAATAATTATTAAGGCTTAAAAAATGATATTTTTTTTATGTTTCAGCTCTGAGTGACTAAAATTATCTTATTTTTAGTTTAGTCACCAAAAATTGCATCTTTTTTCCTGTTATTTTCCCTCATATTACAACATTTTTCTGGTCAAATTTGCTACTTTTTTCGAAATTACAACTTCTTTTCTTAAATAATATTTCTTAAATTTTTGCAGTTTTCTTCGTTGTTGTTACATGTCACCCCTGTTCTAATAAAAAAAAATATATATTATGAAAGCAGGAAGTGAACAAATGTAACAGTTACTGATTGTAAAAGTACCAGATGTAGGGGTAGGATTTAATAAGCTTTGCTTCTTCCTACTCCTTTTGGACATGTGGAACTGTGAACTGATTATGGGATGCATTCAATTGTAATCTGATGCATGTTCAAATGAAATTAAACCATTACCATTACTATGACTTATGTTCCAGCATTACTCTTTTTTTCCTATCTGCTTTTCTATCAGAGGAAGTAACCAATCCTTTCCGTGCACCTGCTTCCATGCAATTATGTTCCCTCCACTTTGTGAGAAGCATCTGCTTTGTGTAGACAGGAGCATCTCTCTCATTCTCTCTGTCCCGCCTCCCAACAACCGGAAGCTCCATGAATGTGCATCGGAGGAAGCACGCGGTGAAAAGAAAGGAGGTCCAGCTGTTGTCGTCTGTGAGATAGCTCACATTTCCTTCCTTGACTTTCTGTTTCTTTTCTCTTCCGCTTGACCATTTTATTGTTGTTGTCGAATAAATTTTGGATTCAGTGCAGTTCTGAAAGAATGCATTGTGCAGCAAAACACACATTTGATGTATTCTCTATGTGCAGGATGAAACTAATGTGAATTAATATTCATCTGCAAAACCATGCCAGGAAGTTCTTGCAACATGTTGGTGAAGTCAGACTTTCCCCCCCAACAGTGCAATCAAAACGCATCACCAGTCAGAAAGCAGCAGGATAAAGTTCTGCAGTAGAAAGCAAGCCTCGTTTCAGCACCACGGACAGCTACAATGAAATGTTTTAGTATGCAAAACGTTGCAGAAGTTCAGCGATAATTCGAAGAATGCAACATTTGTCAGCACCACGGACAGCGACAATGAAAGGTTTCAGTGTGCAAAACGTCGGTTGCATTACATCAGCGATACCTGTAGTAATTCAACATTTTTCAGCACCACGGACAGCGACAGTGAAATGTTGCAGAAGATCAGCGTTAATTCTTATAATGCAACATGTATCAGAACCGCGGACAGCGACAATGAAAAGTTTCAGTATGCAAAACGTCGGTTGCATAAAATCAGTGATAATTGTAACAATGCAACATTTTTCAGCACCACGGACAGCGACCGTGAAAGGTTTCACTGTGCAAACCGTTGCAGAAGATCAGCGTCAATTCTCATAATGCATCATGTATCAGCACCACGGACAGCGACAATGAAAAGTTTCAGTGTGCAAAACGTCTGTTGCGTAAGATCAGCAATAATTGTAATAATGCAACATTTATCAGCACCACGGACAGCGACAGTGGAAGGTTTCAGTATGCAAACCGTTGCAGAAGATCAGTGATAATTCTTAGAATGCAACATTTCTCAGCACCACGGACAGCGACAAAAAAAGGTTTCAGTATGCAAAACGTTGCAGAAAAACAGCAATAATTCTCATAATTCAACATTTCTCAGCATAAAAAACACATTAATTTCAAAACAGAGACCAAAAGGATGAAATGTCTTACCACTACGTTCAACTTCAGAGTATCTGGCCAAAACTTTTTTGCTGTTCCTTGTCAAAAAAAAAAAAAGATGCGACAGGTCCTCTTCCCGACCCGAGGGGGTCAGTCCCAAATTTCACAGCAGCCCACTTTCACAAGCAAGTTATTTTTTAAAAAAAATATGAGACTCGAACCAAACTCCAAAGAGTTTACTACCAACTTTGTAGCAGCTATATCCAGAGAAGCTGGCGTATAGCGCAGGTTGTGATGAATCAGGGGGGGTTTTTGAAACGGAGCTCCAGTAGACAGTCCGAAGAAACAAAAAAAAAAAACGGCGTTTAGTCTGAGCTCCCGGATCAATGTTGGTACTTCTACTCCCGGCTTCGGAGTCTTCTCGCTTGTGGCGCTGGCTGCAAAGTGGGTTGAGTGTCAGTGTAGCGTGTGGCCTTCTTCTGGTGGTTTTATATACAACCCCGCCCCTCCCCTTGCAATGGAAAAGTGCGTGGACGAAGTGAATGAGACAGCACCCGCAAGAACGGGAGGGGAGGAGTGTGTGCGTGGGAGAAGTGTGAGTGAGTGTGTTTGCGCAGAGGAGGGAGGGCATGTGATGCTGGAGAGAAAGAAAGAAAGAAAGAAAGAAAGGGAGGGAGGGAAGGCTTGTGCGCATAGATGCGGACGATTATGAGCACCCAACTACGCACGTATCAACGCAGAGCCAAAGGTACCGGAAGGAGGATGAGCACCATCACTGTCGAGCGGTTGGACCCAAGCCAAGGGGGGGGGATTTCTTGCAACGTGAATGCAAAGAAATGCTTTATTGAACATTTGCAGACACAAATGTGGAAATTGGCCACTGCCCGTGTGCCTTTGGGCGTGGTGAAATGATACAGTTTCACTTCATAATGTCTTCCCATACCAGGGATGTCAAAACATAGTCATATTTTTATATTTTCTAGAAGATTTTTTTGTATATTTAAAAAAAAACAGCCTGCGGTGACAATGCACATTGCACATTTTTGTGACATATTGCACATTTTATTGCAATTTTTGTACAAATATTACAACTTTCTTCACATAGGTGTTTATATTAATATTATATATATTATTAATAATATATAATAATATATAATTAATAATAATAGACATTATAATATATATTATATCATATTATAATATATTATACATTACATTATTAATATATTAATATCAATATTAATGCTATTATTATTATTATTGTCTTAATTCTCCTAATATTTGGACTTATTATAATATTATAACTAGGGATATCTGATAATTATTGATAATTACTGATAATTATCCGCCAGATATCAGCATAAAAAAATCATGAATACCAATATTCCACCAAAGGAGATATGTCATGTTTGAGAATTGGGAAATATCGGCATATCAGCAAAAAAAAAAAATCCTTAATTATAATTTTTTTTTATAACTTTAAACTTTTAAACATTAAAATATTACGACTGTGAAAAAAGTTAATTTTTTTCTAATTAATATTTCAACTTAATGCTATTTTTCCTCCTAATATTATGACTTTATTATAATTTTTTTTATTGCCTGCTGTGACAATGGTTTCATCATTTATTGCACATTTTATTGCAATTTTTGTACAAATATTACAACTTTCTTCACATAGGTGTTAATATTAATGCTAATATTATTTTTATCATCTTTATTCTAGTAATATTTTGACTTATTATAATATTATAACTAGGGATGTCCAATATTTATTGATAATTACTGATAATTATCGGCCAAATATCAGCATAAAAATCATGAATACCAATATTCCACCAAAGGAGATATGTAATGTTACACATATCGGTATCGGTTGATATCGGTATCAGAATTTGAGAATTGGACAATATCGGCATATCAGCAAAAAAGCCAATATCAGACATCCTTAATTATAACTTTTACCCAACCTAAAATTTATTTTTTCTCCTAGTATTATGACTGTGAAAAAAGTTAAATTTTTTCTGGTTAATATTTCAAATTAATGCTATTTTTCCTCTTAATATTATGACTTTATTATAATTTTTTTAATATGTCAAGGGCCAATAAAAAAAAATGCAGATGTGCCTTTGGGCGAGGTAAAATCCACTAGGAATCCATGAGATAAAACCTAAAATTTCTTTTTTTCTCCAAAAATTACAACTGTAAAAAAGTTACATTTTTAGTGGTTAATATTTCAATTTAAAGCTATTTTTCCTCTTAATATTATGACTTTATTATAATTTTTTTAATATGTCAAGGGCCAATTAAAAAAAATTAAAGTACATAATTCCAGTGTGTTCAGACTGGCTTTGTTTTCAATGTTATACCCACTCCCATATATTATTAATACAAGGAAAGTGAAAGTAAAAAGAAAATTAGATGATCCTTGAACATGTGAAAGGATCTGACCCTGGGAAAAGCATTGGTCTCTAATTCTTGCAACGCCCCTTCCAGTATGAGTTGCAATTCTTGTATTTAATTGTACAATATTAATAATATTACGTTACTCTGGACCTTCTCTTTATATAACCGACCACGTGTAGTATGAAGTAGTACAGTATTTGAATACTCCAGCAATGCAGTAACATGCATGACGTGTCCACTGTTCCGGTGGTGTCCTCATCGAGAGACTCTCCACATCCAGTTAAAGTAGAGAGGCGAACACTTCAGATTTCGATTTCCTTGTGTTTGTCTGCCTCTGCCATCACACACACACACACACATGAACACACACACACACACACACACACACCCACTAGTGAATAGGTGTCCCTCTCCATCCCTCCCTGCCTCCTCCTCCTCCTCTCTCTCTCTCTCTCTGTGGAGATGTCGGCGGACCTGGGCGGTTCTCCACTTGTGAAAGGAATAGCCTAATGTGGGCGTCTGTTACCCAAGTGTTGGCCGAGTTCCCACATTACAGAGAAGGATGGCTTTCCCGATGAATATGAGTCAGGAAGTCGAAAACATAAGAATTAGTCATTGTTCCTCCTCTTGTATTAAAAAAAACCACAACCATGAGGACGGAGTGGGATGCCATGCTGTTGAAGCAACAGGAGATTCTCTCATACGTACGTAATTTGTGTTATTGTTACATTAGTAATGATCTGGAATGAACAGGCACAACCGAAACACACAAGCACACCGGAAAAAAAAAAAAACCCACAGCAACACACATGCATAATAACGTTAATAACTCTAGCTAGTAAACTAGCGAGCTAATCACTTCAGCTTCAAATGTATTTCTTCCAAAAATGTACCACTTCCACACGAGACAGGAGGGAATTTTTTTTTCTCCACTCTATATGTCAGACCTAACATGGCTGACTGCATGATAGCCACTGCAGGAAGTACTGTACTGAACACAAAGTGAAAAAACACAAGGACATCCAACAATGCTAACATATGCCATCTTATATTATGTCTTATTTTCTCTTATTATGTATACTATATTGGGTAATAGACATGATACTGTACTGTACTGAACACAAAGTGAAAAAAAATTAAGGACATCCGACAATGCTAACATACGGCATCTTATATTATGTCTTATTTTGTCTTATTATGTATACTATATCTGGTAATAGACATGACATGGCTGACAACTGGAATGGAAGACAGCTGGGATAGGCTCCAGCACCCCCTGCGACCATTGTGAGGATAATGAATGAATTATATTAAGCTCGTATTGGTACTTGACTTTTATATTTCTTAGCTGCCCTTTGAGTGTTAGGTTGCTGGGTGATGATTTTACCCATCTACGTATCTAAGATGACACCATGATTCTGACTGTTATATTGAGTAGTCAAAAGCTCATCATTAGTTCGAAGACTACTGGGATAGGCTCCAGCACCCTCTGTGACCCTCGTTAGGATAAGTGGTAGAAAATGAATGAAAGAATAAAAATGTCTTACTGTAATTTCCGGTGTATGCCACCAGTCCAGGGTGTACCCCCGCCTCTCGCCAGAAGACAGCTGGGATAGGCTCCAGCACCCCCTGCGACCATCGTGCGGATAATGAATGAATTATATTAAGCTTGTATCGGTACTTGACTTTTATATTTCTTAGCTGCCCTTTGATTGTTAGGTTGCTGGGTGATGATTTTACCCATCTACGTATCTAAGATGACACCATGATTCTGACTGTTATATTGAGTAGTGAAAAGCTCATCATTAGTTCCCTTATTACACCGCCTCTCGCCCGAAGAAAACTGGGATAGGCTCCAGCACCGTCTGTGACCCTCGTTAGGATAAGTGGTAGAAAATGAATGAAAGAATAAAAATGTCTTACCGTAATTTCCGGTGTATGCCACCAGTCCAGGGTGTACCCCCGCCTCTTGCTAGAAGACAGCTGGGATAGGCTCCAGCACCCCCTGCGACCATTGTGAGGATAATGAATGAATTATATTAAGCTCGTATTGGTACTTGACTTTTATATTTCTTAGCTGCCCTTTGAGTGTTAGGTTGCTGGGTGATGATTTTACCCATCTACGTATCTAAGATGACACCATGATTCTGACTGTTATATTGAGTAGTGAAAAGCTCATCATTAGTTCGAAGACAACTGGGATAGGCTCCAGCACCCCCTGCGACCCTCGGGAGGATAAGCGGTAGAAAATGAATGAATGAATGAGCTACCCTTTGAGTGTTAGGTTGCTGGGTGATGATTTTACCCATCTACGTATCTAAGATGACACCATGATTCTGACTGTTATATTTTATATTGAGTAGTGAAAAGCTCATCATTAGTTCCCTTATTACCCCGAAGAAAACTGGGATAGGCTCCAGCACCGTCTGTGACCCTCGTGAGGATAAGTGGTAGAAAATGAATGAAAGAATAAAAATGTCTTACCGTAATTTCCGGTGTATGCCCCCAGTCCAGGGTGTACCCCGACCTCTCGCCAGAAGACAGCTGGGATAGGCTCCAGCACCCCCTGCGACCCTCGTGAGGATAATGAATGAATTATATTAAGCTTGTATCGGTACTTGACTTTTATATTTCTTAGCTACCCTTTGAGTGTTAGGTTGCTGGGTGATGATTTTACCCATCTACGTATTTAAGATGACACCATGATTCTGACTGAGTAGTCAAAAGCTCATCATTAGTTCGAAGACAACTGGGATAGGCTCCAGCACCCCCTGCGACCCTTGTGAGGATAAGCGGTAAAAAATGAATGAATGAATGAATAAAAATGTCTTACCGTAATTTCCGGTGTATGCCACCAGTCCAGGGTGTACCCCGCCTCTCGCCTGAAGACAGCTGGGATAGGCTCCAGCACCCCCTGCGACCATTGTGAGGATAATGAATGAATTATATTAAGCTTGTATCGGTACTTGACTTTTATATTTCTTAGCTGCCCTTTGATTGTTAGGTTGCTGGGTGATGATTTTACCCATCTACGTATCTAAGATGACACCATGATCCTGACTGTTATATTGAGTAGTCAAAAGCTCATAATTAGTTCAAAGACAACTGGGATAAGCTCCAGCACCCCCTGCGACCCTTGTGAAGATAAGTGGTAGAAAATGAATGAGTGAATCAAAATGTATTATCGTAATTTTTGGTGTATGTCACCAGTCCAGGGTGTACCCCGAATCTCGCCTGAAGACAACTGGGATAGGCTCCAGCACCCCTTGACACCCTTGTGAGGATAAGCGGTAGAAAATGAATGAATGAATGAATGAATGATGCCTGTTGTTAGCTAGCTCATATTAACTCATTTAACTCAAAATTCCAAAAATGAGCAGTTCAAAAAAACATTTTTTTATGGACAATATATCATACTGTATGCATCTCTTCACACAGAACTAAATAACTTAAAAATTAGTCACATGAGTGCCCTTCAGGTATCCACAGTATCCTCTGAGAGCAAAGCGTGGGCTTGTTCAGACGCACTTACATAAACAAATGATCATTAAATTTAATGCAAGCTAAAAAAGTTTTGGCCTCCACGGGACGTGGGCCCTCACACACTGGAAATATTAAAAAAGCTAGCATGCAGCACGGGTCCTGTAAAAGGTGTCAGTTTGATGACTGCAGTGCTAGCAAACCCGCACAAAGTTTTGCCTATGCGGCAAATTATATACTTATTACTTATATATTTGTTTTGAAATAAAAAAAAGCATAACCATGTTACATTTAAAGTAGATTTTGGGTAGAAAGAAGACGAATTTGAATCCTATTTGAATCCTTTCATGACATCACCACTCACATAGCACAATTAAGCAACACATACATATGACTGAAAAATGTAAAATACTGGTAGACACTCAATATATTATTGAGTGCATTATGTACACAAACTTAACTTTCACTTCCTTAAGATCCAACAGTGCAAAATTCTTGTAATTTTCCAAATGTTTTTAAAATTATAATCAGGAGTCTAAGTGAAACTTAAACTTGTGCGCCTCGTAAATTGAAAGTTAAGTTTGTGTGAGGATAAGCAGTAGAAAATGAATGAATGTTTCTTTTACTTTATTTTTGTTTTATTTAACCTACAAATGTATCAGATAATTTTGAGTGTGAATGGTTGTTTGTCTATATGTGCCCTGTGATTGGCTGGTGACTAGTCCAGGGTGTACGCCGCCTCTTGCCCCAAGACAGCTGGGATAGGCTCCAGCACCCTCTGCGACCCTCGTGAGGATAAGCAGTAGAAAATTAATGAATGTTTCTTTACTTTATTTTCGTTTTATTTAACCTACAAATGTGTCAGATCATTTTGAGTGTGAATGGTTGTTTGTCTATATGTGCCCTGTGATTGGCTGGCCACCAGTCCAGGGTGTACCCCGCCTCTTGCCAGAAGACAGCTGGGATAGGCTCCAGCACCCTCCGCGACCCTTGTAAGAATAAGTAGTAGAAAATGAATGAATGTTTCTTTACTTTATTTGCCTTTTATTTAACCTACAAATGTGTCAGATCATTTTGAGTGTGAATGGTTGTTTGTCTATATGTGCCCTGTGATTGGCTGGCGACTAGTCCAGGGTGGGATAGCCTGGGATAGGCTCCAGCACCCCTACAAGCCTCGTGAGGATAAGCGGTAGAAAATAAATGAATGTTTCTTTACTTTATTTGCGTTTTATTTAACCTACAAATGTATCAGATCATTTTGAGTGTGAATGGTTGTTTGTCTATATGTGCCCTGTGATTGGCTGGCGACAAGTCCAGGGTGTACCCCGCCTCTTGCCCCAAGACAGCTGGTATAGGCTCCAGAAAATAAATGAATGTTTCTTTGCTTTATTTGCGTTTTATTTAACCTACAAATTTGTCAGATCATTTTGCCTGTACAGAGTCAGCAGTCTCATGCTAATAATGCTAATAATATTAATGTCTCTCAGGTATCACAAGGCAACTAATAAGGAAGCTCAAATGTTGTGCAGGCACATTATTATTATTATTTTTTGCTGTGAATTTTGTTAAATGCAACGGAGGTTTCCCATTGGTTCAACAACAACAACAACAACAATAACAGCAGGCTGTTCTGAGCCTTCCCTTTTGTTTTGGAAAGACCAAAAAAAATGTGATTAGGAACTAATGGAGCAGGTGGTGTGAATTTAGTAAACAGTGAGAGAGATGTGCAGCATGTAGAGAGTGACTCACCGGGCTGAGAAGGCCTCCCTACCAACAGGTGCCCTGAAGGGAAAGTGATGCGAGAGCAGGAAAGACATACATGGTGCTCCATGATGATGATGATGATGATGACTAGTGCAGTGAATCCCAAACAACTGCAGTTCAAGCTGTAAAAAAAAATAAAAAAAATAAAAAAATACAAACGAACAAAGCTTCTCCAGGCTAGCCTCGGTGCTGTGAGTCATATGTTCCTACAGTATTCGTCCCTCAAAGAGAACTTATTATTCTGCAGATTGAGAACAACAACACATTAGGACCAGGCAAACAAGTACAGGGTCATTCATTCATTCATTCATTTTCTACCACTGGTTGCAAGGGGTGCTGGAGCCTATCCCAGCTGTCTTCGGGCGAGAGGCGGGGTAATAAGGGAACTAATGATGAGCTTTTCACTACTTAATATAACAGTCAGGATCATGGTGTCATCCTAGATACATAGATGGGTAAAATCATCACCCAGCAACTTAACAATCAAAGGGTAGCTAAGAAATATAAAAGTCAAGTACCGATACAAGCTTGATATAATTCATTCATTATCCTCACGAGGGTCACGGAGGGTGCTGGAGCCTACCCCAGCTGTCTTCGGGTGAGAGGCGGGGTACACCCTGGACTGGTGGCATACACCGAAAATTACGGCAAGACATTTTCATTCATTCATTTTCTACCACTTATCCTCACGAGGGTCGCAAGGGGTGCTGGAGCCTATCCCAGCTGTCTTCGGGCAAGAGGTGGGGTAATAAGGGAACTAATGATGAGCTTTTCACTACTCAATATAAGAATCAGGATCATGGTGTCATCTTAGATGGGTAAAATCATCACCCAGCAACCTAACACTCAAAGGGTAGCTAAGAAATATAAATACAAGCTTGATATAATTCATTCATTATCCTCACGAGGGTCACGGAGGGTGCTGGAGCCTATCCCAGCTGTCTTCTACGAGCGAGAGGCGGGGCAAACCCTGGACTGGTGGCCAGCCAATCACAGGGCACATATAGACAAACAACCATTCACACTCAAAATGATCTGACACATTTGTAGGTTAATTAAAAGGCAAATTAAGATAAAGAAACATTCATTCATTTTCTACTGCTTATCTTCACGAGGGTCGCAGGGGGTGCTGGAGCCTATCCCAGCTGTCTTCGGGCGAGAGGCGGGGTAATAAGAGAACTAACGATGAGCTTTTCACTACTCAATATAACAGTAAGGATCATGGTGTCATCTTAGATACGTAGATGGGTAAAATCATCACCCAGCAACCTAACACTCAAAGGGCAGCTAAGAAATATAAAAGTCAAGTACCAATACGAGCTTAATATAATTCATTCATTATCCTCACGAGGGTCGCGGAGGGTGCTGGAGCCTATCCCAGCTGTCTTCTTTGAGCGAGAGGCGGGGCAAACCCTGGACTGGTGGCCAGCCAATCACAGGGCACATATAGACAAACAACCATTCACACTCACATTCATACCTATGGACAATTTGGAGTCGCTAATTAACCTAGCATGTTTTTGGAATATGGGAGGAAACCGGAGTACCCGGAGAAAACCCACGCATGCACGGGGAGAACATGCAAACTCCACACAGAGATGGTTGAGGATGGGATCGAACTTGGGTCTCCTAGCTGTGAGGCCTGCGCACTAACCACTTTCTATGCCGCATGTCCTCCAATGAACTGCTTTGCTCAGACACAATGCAGAATGGGAAACGTCAAAACTCATATTGGTACTTCTTTGTATATTTTTAGGTACACCTTTGGAGTGTTAAGTTACTGTGTGATGAGTTTAGTGTTTTTTTGCAAGCATAAACATGGCTAAATAAACTAATAGACATGTTGTTTCCTATAATAGACATGTTTTTGGAATGTAGGAGGAAACCGGAGTACCCGGAGAAAACCCACGCATGCACGGGGAGAACATGAAAACCCCACACAGAGATCCACACCTGGGCTCCTAGCTGTGAGGTCTGCGCGCTAACCACTCGACAAACTTGTAGCAGTAGTTGACTTTTATATTTCTTAGCTACCCTTTGAGTATTAAGTTGCTGCGTGATGATTTTTGATGATGATGATTGAGCCTGACTGTTATATTGAGTAGTGAAAAGCTCATCATTAGTTTCCTTATGCCTTGCAATTGGCTCCTGCAAAAGAAAGAGGCGTTCAGGCACACTTGTAATTTTGAGTGTTAAGCCATAATTCATCCATTTTCTACCGCTTATCCTCATGAGAGTCGCGTGGGGGGGGGGGGGGGGGGGGGGTGCTGGATGATGACCACATAGATGGCCGAGGGTGGAATTGAACCCTGGTCTCCTAAGCTGTGAGGTCTGCGCGCTAACCACTCGACAAACTTGTAGCAGTAGTTGACTTTTATATTTCTTAGCAACCCTTTTGAGTATTAAGTTGCTGCGTGATGATTTTTGATGATGATGATTGAGCCTGACTGTTATATTGAGTAGTGAAAAGCTCATCATTAGTTTCCTTATGCCTTGCAATTTGCTCCTGCAAAAGAAAGAGGCGTTCAGGCGCACTTGTAATTTTGAGTGTTAAGCCGTAATTCATTCATTCAATCATTCATTTTCTACCGCTTATCCTCATGAGAGTCGCGTGGGGAAGGGGGGGGTGCTGGATGATGACCACATAGATGGCCGAGGGTGGAATTGAACCCTGGTCTCCTAAGCTGTGAGGTCTGCGCGCTAACCACTCGACAAACTTGTAGCAGTAGTTGACTTTTATATTTCTTAGCTACCCTTTGAGTATTAAGTTGCTGCGTGATGATTTTTGATGATGATTGAGCCCGACTGTTATATTGAGTAGTGAAAAGCTCATCATTAGTTTCCTTATGCCTTGCAATTGGCTCCTGCAAAAGAAAGAGGCGTTCAGGCACACTTGTAATTTTGAGTGTTAAGCCATAATTCATCCATTTTCTACCGCTTATCCTCATGAGAGTCGCGTGGGGGGGGGGGGGGGTGCTGGATGATGACCACATAGATGGCCGAGGGTGGAATTGAACCCTGGTCTCCTAAGCTGTGAGGCCTGCGCGCTAACCACTCGACAAACTTGTAGCAGTAATTGACTTTTATATTTCTTAGCTACCCTTTGAGTATTAAGTTGCTGCGTGATGATTTTTCGATGATGATTGAGCCTAACTGTTATATTGAGTAGTGAAAAGCTCATCATTAGTTTCCTTATGCCTTGCAATTGGCTCCTGCAAAAGAAAGAGGCGTTCAGGCGCACTTGTAATTTTGAGTGTTAAGCCGTAATTCATTCATTCAATCATTTAATCATTCATTTTCTACCGCTTATCCTCATGAGAGTCGCGTGGGGACGGGGGTGCTGGATGATGATCACATAGATGTTGGAGGGTGGAATTGAACCCTGGTCTCCTAAGCTGTGAGGCCTGCGTGCTAACCACTCGACCGCCGTGCAGCCGAGTACAGTGTCAACAAAGATGAAAATACAACAACCGCTGCATTGTTAGATGCCCAATATATATACCGCAACATCTCCAGATAGCCAATCGGCAGTTGACGCCCCTGCACAACCTGAAGCGCCTTACTTGTGTGTCGTGTATGGTCTTCTAACTATCCTGCTACATATTATCTATGTGCATTTTTGCAGATATTGTGCATATTAGTGCATGCATATCATGCTTTTAATGTTTATTTCCTCTTATTTTGAAGGGCTCCGATGGCCGAAGAAGAGGATTTTTTTGTTGTTGTTTTTGCACAGCAGTCAATCTGCCTTCTCCTTCCGAGTAAATCTGCAGATGTCATTCAACCAGCACCGTTACTTTGGTTTTGCGCTGTTGCTTCTGCAAGGCTTTTCATGTCTTTATTCTTTCACCGTCTCGCTCGGTTTTTCCCTCCTTCTTTGTCTTGCACACACATGCAAGGCCAGGGAGTGTGGGAGTCGAAGGGATGACTCATCTATTGCACACCTCATCGCCGTCTGACCATATATGGGCTGCCCGGAAATTGATTTTTTTTTCTGCACTTGATGTGGAGAGGAACAGGCAGTGCAGGGACAACACAGACGAGTATTGCAACCTTTGCTGCAGAGTTTTCCTGCAAATATCTAATTACCACAACAACAATAAAAAAACAACAACATTTGAATGTATTATATTCATGCCTCATACAAATACACCATTACAGTGAATGCATCTTTTTGCATCTATTTATTACTCTCTGGTTCTACCATATCTTACTTATTGTGTGGAAAATATGGGCTAATAACTATAAAAGCAATCTTCACTCGCTAAATGTACTGCAAAAAAAGGTCAGTAAGGATAATTCATCATGCCGCCTCCAGAGAACATACTAACTCCTTATTTCTAAAATCACAAATACTTCAAATTGCTGATATAGTTCATCTTCAAACAGCTAAAATAATGCATAAGGCTAAAAATATTACCTAAAATTACCTAAAAATGTCATCCAATACTCCAATACATCCAATACAGTTGATGTTTGCTAAATACAAGGATGAAGTATATATCACTATATTGATAGTTACTATGGTACTTAAATTTAAATTTAATTTAATTTAATTTAATTTAATTTAATTTAATTTAATTTAATTTAATTTAATTTAATTTAATTTAATTTAATTTAAAATTAAAATTAAAATTAAAATTAAAATTAAAATTAAAATTAAAATTAAAATTAAAATTAAAATTAAAATTAAAATTAAAATTAAAGAAAGAAAACTAATTTATTTTGGATAAAAATTTTAATTAAAAAAAAAAACTTAAGCTATATTAGGAAAGCAGGAAATGAACAAATGTAACAGTTACTGATTGTAAAAGTACCAGATGGAGGGGTAGGATTTAATAAGCTTTGCTTCTTCCTACTCCTTTTGGACATGTGGAACTGTGAACTGATTATGGGATGCATTCAATTGTAATCTGATGCATGTTCAAATGAAATAAAACCATTACCATTACCATTACCATTACTACCGCTTATCCGCATGAGAGTCGCGTGGGGGGTGCTGGAGCCTATCCCAGCTGTCTTTGGGCGAGAGGCGGGGTACACCCTGGACTGGTGGCCAGCCAATCACAGGGCACATATAGACAAATTGGACTGGACAAAACCATTCACACTCACATTCATACCTATGGGCAAAATTAAAAACGGTACAAATGCTGGTCATTTGAATAACATGGAAGTTAAAAAGGGCATTAATTTGTTTTTTTTTTGTACAAAAAAACATAAGTATCAAACCATAAATTTCCCGTAAATTAGCATCCGAGAAAATTTTGCAGTGTATCCTTCCGCGTGGAACCACACTTCCATACAAAATAGGATCTTTTAGTGAGATATCGTAATGTCACAGATATATTTGATGTTACACAATAAAATACCGCCATAAATGTATGTCAGAGAGGTTCAGTCATAAATGGATTTTAAGGCGTTTTTTTTATTTTTATTTCTTCACCACACCATTTCCTCTGTGTTTTGCTGTGATTGGTTGAGTGTTTCCAATCAGCGGATACGCTTCTCTGCTTTCTCCGAGGTGATGAAAAATTACTCCCAGCTCATTTCATGTCGGAATGTATTTGTTGTTCTGCTTTATGGTAAACCTTGTTCTTTACTTCACATAAATACAATTACCGCCTAATGTAGTCTTGAAAACAATGAAAAGCAAAACAAGACCTTATTTGGGAAAAAAAAATAAAAACTTTCTTGGTGCTTTTGAAATTAACTTGGGGAAAATAAGTATTTAATCCACTACTAATGTAATAATTTCACTCCCATTTATGGTAGGGTGCTGCCCTTTTATGGAAGTTCCTGGGGCAGAGCCACACACATCTGCTTGCTGCATACCTGCCTGGGACTCACATGTAGGCGTGTATCTCATAAATGGAAGCTTTTTTTTCTACCGCTTATCCTCACGAGGGTTGCAGGGGGGTTGCTGGAGCCTATCCCAGCTGTCTTCGGGCGAGAGGCGGGGTAATAAAAGAACTAATGATGAGCTTTTCACTACTACATACTATAACAGTCAGGATCGTGGTGTCATTTTAGATACGTAAATGGGTAAAATCATCACTCAGCAACCTAACACTCAAAGGGTAGCTAAGAAATATAAAAGTCAAGTACCGATACGAGCTTAATATAATTCATTCATGGAGCCTATCCCAACTGTCTTCGGGCGAGAGGCGGGGTACACCCTGGACTGGTGGCCAGCCAATCACAGGGCACATATAGACAAACAACCATTCACACTCACATTCATACCTATGGACAATTTGGGGTCGCTAATTAACCTAGCATGTTTTTGGAATGTGGGAAGAAAACCGGAGTACTCGGAGTAAACCCACGCATGCACGGGGAGAACATGCAAACTCCACACAGAGATGGCCCATTGGTGGGATTGAACTCGGGTCTTCTAGCTGTGTGGCCTGCGCACTAACCACTTTCTATGCAGCATGTCCTCCAATGAACTGCTTTGCTCAGACACAATGCAGAATGGGAAACTTCAATACTCATATTGGTACTTCTTTGTATATTTTTAGGTACACCTTAGGAGTGTTAAGTTACTGTGTGATGAGTTTAGTGTTTTTTTTTTGCAAGCATAAACATGGGTAAATAAACTAATAGACATAGACATGTTGTTTTCTATAATAGACATGTTTTTGGAATGTGGGAGGAAACCGGAGTACCCGGAGAAAACCCACGCATGCACGGGGAGAACATGCAAACTCCACACAGAGATGACCGAGTGTGGGATTGAACTCGGGTCTCCAAGCTGTGTGGCTTGCACACTAAACTAATATTGGTACTTCTTTGTATATTTTTAGGTACACCTTTGGAGTGTTAAGTTACTGTGTGATGAGTTCAGTGTTTTTTTTGCAAGCATAAACATGGATAAATAAACTAATAGACATAGACATGAGAACATGCAAACTCCACACAGAGATGACCGAGGGTGGAATTGAACTCCTTGGTCTCCTAGCTGTGAGGTCTGCGCACTAACCACTCAACCGCCGTGCAGCCCTTCTGGAGTTACTGTAACTAAAAAAGATGCTAACTGAGGAGTACACTAACCAAGGTTCCACCGTACTCTGTATGGAATCAATACCACAATCGCGGCTTCTATTTGTATCATCACTGCCTAAAATAAATCTGTCCATGCTGGCAGGCGTCGTTGAGACACCCAGTGACGAAGATGTCTGGCCCACCAGGCACTGCGTGGTGACAAACGCCACAGTGGGGAGGTAAGCGATGATTTAGATCAGCGCCACTTCCCACATATTAGCCCGGGCTCAGACCCAAAGCGTCGCTGACCAGCGCTGCCATGCGAATACACGCGTCACGCGGCGCCCGTAGTTCACCATTCACGCAGACTGTGGATGTTATCATTGGTCATAACGGCCATAACAGAACGATGGTGACTCGCGGGGACAACAACGAATAGGAGGGACATCTTGTTCCACGCCATGTGGGTTGTTGAGTCATCGGTGGCAGAATCTCCCACCCAACTTTATTGCTACAAATAGAGAAGACGTCACCAAGTGTTTACCATGAAATCCTTTATGTTCGTCATATATGAAGACCACCAAGGTGCTTTGACCATTTACTACCCACCGCTTGGCCATTAAGGTGCTCGAGCGTTTGAAAGGTTTGACGAGGAAATGACACATTCTGCATAGCGGGTGGAACCACAATGTGAAGCGAACATGAATGCATCGATGGACCGTTTTTTTTTTTACACAGCCCCCGAGCCGCATCTTGGCATTGAACTGCAAGCTAATATTTGGGTACAAGATGCAAATTATTGGTAGGCGTTAGCGCACTAGCTAACAACACATGTTGAGCGGCGAGCTTTTATTGAAATTTAAAAAATTAATTTTTTTAAAAAATATTTTAATATTAAAATTAATTGAAATAAATAAATTAATAAGGGGCATATTAAATTTTTAAAATTAAATTTAATTAATTTAAATTAAATGTAAATTTAATGTAATTTATTGTAATTAATTTAAATTTTAATTTAATGTAATTTAATGTAATTTAAATATTAAATTAAAAAATTACATTTTAAAATTAAGCTCACATGAAAAATTAAAAAAACGGGCAATTTCTAATGAATAATTGTAGTAATTATTTTAGTAAATAATTGTAATAATTTTATATTTTATATATAAATAATTATATCTATATATTATTTATATATATATATTTATATTATATTTTATTTATAATGATTAATTTTTATGTAATTTAATGTGTTTTTATTTGACCACAAAGTGATTTCCCCCGACTTATTATACATAAAAATGTATGTATATTTGTGATTAAATGCAATTAATTGAGTTAACTATGGACAAAATGCGATTAATCATGATCCAATATGTTAATTGATTGACAGCCCTAATGATAATATATAATAAATATAATTTAGAAAATTTAGAAATATTAGTTTTGTTTATATTATTATTATTATTATTATTATTATTATTATTATTATTATTATTATTATTATTATTATTATTATTATTATTATTATTATTATTATTATTATTATTATTATTATTATTATTATTATTATTATTATTTTCTGGAATGGATTAATTGGATTTACATGATTTCTTATGGGAAAAACTGATCCGGTTAGCGGCAGTTTTGGTTTGAGTCCTACCCGACACTAACCAAGGTTCTATAATACATACAATAAGGAAAGTCTCGATTCAGATTTACCGGATTTAACCGATTATTTATGATTAGGTACTCTTGCATTTATTGAGTCATTATATAACATTTATTTTCTTGTTTTGCATTGTGAATTATGAAAACACGATGATGCATCGTTGCAACATGGAATCATATGTTATGAAATAAAACCAGTTTATGGATGATAGTGAAACTAAACTATTCAATGAAAATATTAAAGACAATTACTGTGGAGATTTACAGTAGCTGTGAATTATTTGTCACTTTTTTCAGCTTTGGTGTATAATATTTTAAATCCTTTTTTCAGATGCCTCGTAATATTTATTCTGTCTTTTATCTGCCTTTTTTTATTTTTATTTTAATTTTTTTTTAATTTTTATTTATTTTTTTTAATTTTTATTTTATTTATTTATTTATTTATTTATTTTTTTGTATTTGTATTAATGTAACTCTGCAGCCACTGTTGTGAATCGTACACCAAGATTACCTGTAATGACATTGCTAATGTGCTAATGTGCTTCAATTGCAGCTTCATCCTCTCAACGCGACTCGTGACATTGGTCTCATTGTGCTGCCCATCGTTACTCATAGTTAATACTTGTTTATTTCCAATTGACAATCACCATTTTTCTTTTTATTTTTTTTTTTGGAGGCGTCAGTGAAATTATAGCGCTGTGTCATATGTCAGGAAAATAATAGAATCTCATTTTTTGGGGTTGAAGTTATTGGTCTTCAATATTACTGCCAAATGAATTAATATACATGTGACTCTGTCCGTGTTTTACATTGCAAATGTCCAAATAATTATTCATTATTTGTCAGTGTTCAGATTCATGAATGGGGTAATGAGTCTATTATGAAGATTTATTAGTTGATACGCTAAGCATCATCAAGTTATATGACTTATTAGCCGCTTTGTCGATGTATTAAAGCTAGTGTATATTTGGAAGGCTTTAATACAAATTCCTGACTGTTAAATAAATAAATCATAATTAGGGATGAATAATAAGTATTAGTAAGTCTATTAGTTTATTTAGCCATGTTTATGCTTGCAAAAAAACACTAAACTCATCACACAGTAACTTAACACTCCAAAGGTGTACCTAAAAATATACAAAGAAGTACCAATATGAGTTTTGAAGTTTCCTATTCTGCATTGTGTCTGAGCAAAGCAGTTCATTGGAGGACATGCGGCATAGAAAGTGGTTAGTGCGCAGGCCACACAGCTAGAGGACCCGAGTTCAATTCCACCCTCGGCCATCTCTGTGTGGAGTTTTTCTCCAGGTACTTCGGTTTCCTCCCACATTCCAAAAACATGTCTATTATAGAAAACAACATGTCTATGTCTATTCGTTTATTTAGCCATGTTTATGCTTGCAAAAAAACACTAAACTCATCACACAGTAACTTAACACTCCAAAGGTGTACCTAAAAATATACAAAGAAGTACCAATATGAGTTTTGAAGTTTCCCATTCTGCATTGTGTCTGAGCAAAGCAGTTCATTGGAGGACATGCGACATAGAAAGTGGTTAGTGCGCAGGCCACACAGCTAGGAGACCCGAGTTCAATTCCACCCTCGGCCATCTCTGTGTGGAGTTTGCATGGTCTCCCCCGTGCATGCGTGGGTTTTCTCCGGGTACTCCGGTTTCCTCCCACATTCCAAAAACATGCTAGGTTAATTGGCGACTCCAAATTGTCCATAGGTATGAATGTGAGTGTGAATGGTTGTTTGTCTATATGTGCCCTGTGATTGGCTGGCGACCAGTCCAGGGTGTACCCTCGCCTTTCGCTTGAAGACAGCTGGGATAGGCTCCAGCACCCTCATCGACCCTCGTGAGGATAATGAATGAATTATATCAAGCTTGTATCGGTACTTGACTTTTATATTTCTTAGCTACCCTTTGAGTGTTAGGTTGCTGGGTGATGATAGGCTCCAGCACCCCCCCCTTCGACCCTCGTTAGGATAAGCAGTAGAAAATGAATGAATGAAAGGCTTACTTTTTTAGCAGCGGCCCTGCTTTGTTTGCTTTTTCTTTTAAACAAGCTTCCATTGTTGGTTATCAATCTCGATTTAGACAACTTAGGAAAACCCGACCCACACATTTTGTTTTTAAAAAGCAAAATGTGTGTGGGATGATGCATAGATATCCTCTTCACACACTCATCCTCAACCACGGTGATACATCCATTGTCTTCACCCGCTTTGACGGGTGATTCGTTACTAACTTTATCCAGAGCTTCTGTGAGCGTCTCTACGTCATCTAATACCAAAGCAACATGCGAGTGGGTGGCTCACACCAACCAAGGAATGTATGGCTACGGGACAACTGGCACACGCGGCCATGACAGGAAGAGGAAGCTGCTTTGCATGCACCAAATACATAAACATAAGGTTTATTTCAATATCGTGAATGAATGAATATATAATATCAGGATGGAGCTAGGATGAGAAACATTATGGTTGGGACTGGAATTTTTTTACTGGCATTGTGAGGAAATTTGACAAAAATCAGAGGAGATGATGACTTTTGGGAGTGGATTTTTCAACGTACTTGTTTACGTATTGTATTGCTGTGAGCGCTGGCTGCAGTGAGAATAAGAGTGGGCGATGATGCAAATGTTGATATCGATCTGACACAAAGTAAAAACAAGGGCAGTATTTCCATCATCTTGTCAATAACAAACTTGTTTTTGAGCAATTTAACATATTAATATGACACCATATGACAATGGAGCAATAGCAACAAAACCATAAAATAACAGTATATCATATATATCAACATATATATCATAATAATTATATATTTATATGAAATAATAACAATAATGATAATAATAAGATATCATAATATATATTGCATATATATCATAATAATTATATATTTATATGAAATAATAACAATAATTATAATAATAAGATATCATAATATATATTGCATATATATCATAATAATTATATATTTATATGAAATAATAACAATAATTATAATAATAAGATATCATAATATATATTGCATATATATCATAATAATTATATATTTGTATGAAATATTGATAATGATAATAATTATCAAATAATTATTAAAATAATTAAAATAATGAATATGATTATCATGATTATTATTGCAGAAATTCATTAATAATAATGATATATTTATATGAAATAATGATATGATCATAATTATGATAGTAATGATCATGATCATTATTATTATTATTATTATTATTATTATTATTGCAGAAATTCACTTGTTATTGGCTGCAATTGAATGAGACAATTAATAGTAATAACTATTATTATAATATTATTATTATTATTATTAGTAGTACTTTTTATTATCATCATCATTATTATTGTTAATAAACTCATTCATTAAAAATAAAAATAAAAATAAAAATAAAAATAAAAATAAAAATAAAAATAAAAATAAAAATAAAAATAAAAATAAAAATAAAAATAAAAATAAAAATAAAAATAAAAATAAAAATAAAAATAAAAATAAAAATAAAAATAAAAACGTTCTATGCTTGTATAAACAATCTTTCATCAGAAAAAAACGTTTGTTTCAACCTTTTTCTGTAAAAAGTAGCTTTCAAGAAAATATCAGCTCCCAACTAAAAAAGGGCGAAAAACAGTTTTTTGTGAAGTAGAACTTTCGTTTTTGGGACAGCTCAAATGATAATGATTACTGTAGAACCATATCAAGTACATGTACCACAGCCAAAAAATAAATAAAAATAACATTGAAAAATATCAATCACAATAGTGTGCTGCATTTAGATATTGTATAGATATTGTATTTTTTCCTTCTGATATCACCATGACGACTGTTTAAGACGCTGGTAGCTTTACCGTGAGGATGATTCATGCAGGTTCTGTCCTGACAGCTTGATGATATCTCGGAAAAGGTTGCCTTCACACGGCATCTCATTAGATGAATATGTGCTTCACTTAGATGGATGAGTTGGATAAAAATAGAATTAATGAACAGCAAATTCCAATTTACGTTAAGTTTACGCTTAGGAATGGAATAAATTATATAATTTGTTATGCAGTGAAGCCTCTCAGCTCATAATGGACGACTCCAAATTGACCATAAGTGAGTGTGATTGGCTGGATACCAGTCCAGGGTGTACCTCGCCTCTCGCCTAAAGACGGCTGGGATAGGCTCCAGCCACTAGTGTGGCTCTAGTGAGGATAAGCGGCACAGAAAATGGATGGATGGAAGGAAAAACCCACTTCCTGTTCCCTTGGGAACACATTTACATAGGAACACAGTATTATTTACAGTAGTGTAAAGATATAGGGGTGTTATTTCATGTCTTGAGGGCTCTAAAAATGTTATAAAAACTTATTTAGAAGGTTTTCTATGCTCTTTCATTCATTAATTTTCTATCGCTTATCCTCAAAAGGGGTGCTGGAGCCTATCCCAGCTGTCAGCCAATCACAGGGCACATATAGACAAACAACCATTCACACTCACATTCATACCTATGGACAATTTGTCGCCAATTAACCTAGCATGTTTTTGGAATGTGGGAGGAAACCGGAGTACCCGGAGAAAAACTCCACACAGAGATGGCCGAAGGTGGAATTGAACCCGGGTCTCCTAGCTGTGGGGCCTGCGCACTAACCACTTTCTATGCCGTATGTCCTCCAATGAACTGCTTTGCTCAGACACAATGCAGAATGGGAAACTTCAAAACTCATATTGGTACTTCTTTGTATATTTTTAGGTACACCTTTGGAGTGTTAAGTTACTGTGTGATGAGTTTAGTGTTTTTTTGTAAGCATAAACATGGCTAAATAAACTAATAGACATAGACATGTTGTTTTCTACAATAGACATGTTTTTGGAATGTGGGAGGAAACCGGAGTACCCGGAGAAAAACTCCACACAGAGATGGCTGAAGGTGGAATTGAACCCGGGTCTCCTAGCTGTGTGGCCTGCGCACTAACCACTTTCTATGCCGCATGTCCTCCAATGAACTGCTTTGCTCAGACACAATGCAGAATGGGAAACTTCAAAACTCATATTGGTACTTCTTTGTATATTTTTAGGTACACCTTTGGAGTGTTAAGTTACTGTGTGATGAGTTTAGTGTTTTTTTTGTAAGCATAAACATGGCTAAATAAACTAAAAATGTTTTATTTATGCTTAATAAGGCAGACATTCACTTAACTGGAACTAGTTAATCATGTTAAACAATAGATTAGATTATATGTATTTAGGGTTATTGATTAATTACACATCTTTTACTCTTTTAGTTTCACTTTTGGTAGACATCAGTTAGATTTCAAACTGGAATGTTGTTGAGAGCAGAAATGCCCGATCTTATTATTGACTATTATTGTAATGCCACCAAGGAAAAATTCATTAAAATTACCGGGAGGATGTTTTTCCATCATCTGGTTGCTCAGCCAACCGGAACAAAAATAATATAATAAAAATAAGACTGAATGACGACACGAATCAGCTGGAGAGCTTCCTGGAACAGTGAAGTTATATTGTGAAAGGTTGACGTACTTCTTACTTTCCGACGCTTTAAATAGATTTGGATAAACATGATGTGTTAGCGTGTTTGTTCCAAATAAAAATGAACATCTTGCACTTGGATGAAAACACCAGCTCGGGCTTTTTCACCTTCGTTTCTTGCTCGCTTTTTTTTTTTTTTTTAGAAATTTATTGTTACCATGCCAGGTTTGAATGACATGGATAACATAAATAAGCAAGAAAAAAAGCCTGCAGGAGCTGATAGTAATATTGAGAGGTGTCAAATGGAAGATGTATGAGATTAATTTAACTTTATTTACACCGATAAAACAACAGAAAATGGATAGTCTTTACCAGAGAGGACAAAAATGTAGACAGTGTAAACATTTAATTTACCAAAAGCAAACATTGAAAAATTGGCAATAATTTCCCAAGAATAAAGTAAAAATATTAAATTTTTATGACTTCAAATAAGGAAAAATAACTTAATTTTGGTAGCATAAGGTTGAAATGCTAAAAAAAAACAAAACTTTTTTAAGCTGTGCTATTATGAGAAACAAACAAAACAACAAAGTTAAAAAACATTATGGGAATAAAGTCATAATCACTGCATGACAGTACCCCCACAATATGAAATACTGTTCATATTTATTCATTCATCATATTATACAGACTGAACTTGAAATTGAAACCGGGAAAAACATTAAGGCAATAAAGTCATAATCACTGCATGACAGTACCCCCCCTGATTTGAAATACTAGAAATACTGTTCATATTTATTCATTTATCATATTATACGGACTGAACTTGAAATTGAAACCGGGAATTACAGCAATAAAGTCATAACCACTGCATGACAGTACCCCCCTTATTTGAAATACTAGAACTACTGTTCATATTTATTCATTTATCATATTATACAGACTGAACTTGAAATTGAAACCGGGGAAAACATTACAGGAATAAAGTCATAATCACTGCATGACAGTACCCCCCGATTTGAAATACTAAAAATACTGTTCATATTTATTCATTTATGATATTATACAGACTGAACTTGAAATTGAAACCGGGAAAAAGATTACAGGAATAAAGTCATAATCACTGCATGACAGTACCCCCCTGATTTGAAATACTGTTAATAGTTATTCATTTATCGTAGTACACAGACTGAACTTGAAACTGAAACCGGGAAAATGCATACAATCATATTAAAGAGCCAAATTGCATATTGAGTACTACAAATGTGTACATGTTGGTAGGTCTGCATTGAAATGAAAGCCTCTAAAGCATCTATATACATCAATAAAGTGAAAAAGTAAACTAATGACGATGATCTTTCATTTAACTGAGCAGGTGCAGAGCTCCTGAAATGACAAATATACTTTGAATGGTAACCAGGATATCCCCTTATTGCCGTGACAACCGCACGACTCCAAGCACCTGCGTCGGAACGCGTCATCAAAGCTCCGAAGCTGACAGAAATATATATTTTTTTAACCCGATAATTGTAGAGAGAGGTTGCCATTTCAGATTGACTCACATGGTGGTCTCTCGCTCATGTCCTCCTTCACTACATCCATAAACCTCCTCTTTGGTCTTCCTTTACGCCTCCTACCTGGCAGAATCCTTCTACCAATATAGTCACTATCTCTCCTCTGGACATGTCCCAACCATCTCAGTCTGGCCTAAAGGACTTTATCTCCAAGGCCTTTAACATGTAATGTCCCGATGATCCTATCCATCCTGGTCACTCCCAATGAGAACCTCAGCATCCTCATCTCTGACATGTCCCAACCATCTCAGTCTGGCCTCTCTGATTTTATCTCCAAGGCCTCTAACATGTAATGTTCCTATGATCCTATCCATCCTGGTCACTCCCAATGAGAACCTCGGCATCCTCATCTCTGACATGTCCCAACCATCTCAGTCTGGCCTCTCTGACTTTATCTCCAAGGCCTCTAACATGTAATGTCCCTATGATCCTATCCATCCTGGTCACTCCCAATGAGAACCTCAGCATCTTCATCTCTGACATGTCCCAACCATCTCAGTCTGGCCTCTCTGACTTTATCTCCAAGGCCTCTAACATGTAATGTCCCTATGATCCTATCCATCCTGGTCACTCCCAATGAGAGCCTCAGCATCCTCATCTCTGACATGTCCCAACCATCTCAGTCTGGCCTCTTTAACTTTATCAACAAGGCCTCTAATGTGGAATGTCTATCTGATGTACTCGTTCCTGATCCTATCCATCCTGGTCACTCCCAATGAGAACCTCGGCATCCTCATCTCTGACATGTCCCAACCATCTCAGTCTGGCCTCTCTGACTTTATCTCCAAGGCCTCTAACATGTAATGTCCCTATGATCCTATCCATCCTGGTCACTCCCAATGAGAGCCTCAGCATCCTCATCTCTGACATGTCCCAACCATCTCAGTCTGGTCTCTCTGACTTTATCTCCAAGGCCTCTAACATGTAATGTAATGTAATGTTATGCAACTTTTTTTATGTAGCAACCAAAGCCTCCCTGACACTGTTCAGAGAGGTGTACCTCAGGGCCCCCCCAAGTACTCAGTCAGGTGAGCAAGGAGGTCATATCATTATTTCTCAAGACCTTTTTTAAGACCTTTCAGACCTTTGGCCATGCAGTGGAGTACTTGGATTCACGAGACAGAGCGTTGTCCTGCATGGAAATAACAGTCTTCTAAAAACATTTATACTTTTTCCTGTTCCACTGTGTGGAAAAAAAAGTGTCAGTAGGGTTGGGAATTGAGTTTGATGCCATAGTCACCCTAAAAAGGTCCAACAAGCTAACTTTTAAAACGAGACTTTCTATAGGAGTCCACAATTCAATACACTCCAGGTCCAGTACAGTTCTGGAATATCACAGCCCTGGAGGATCGGTTCCTGGGTTTAATTTGCAAGTTTTTTCTTCTCTTTCCATGTTTCTTGCAACCCTTTTGTTGCACTTGCAACAAAACATTTAATGGTTCTGTGGTCACGTCCTAATATCTTGGTCATTTCTGCCATTTCAGAGTCTGTTAAATCTATTTTCTGGCCCCTATTTTGCCAGAGGAAAAGACGATACTCAATAATTGTAATGGTAATGGTAATGGTTATATTTCATTTGAACATGCATCAGATTACAATTGAATGCATCCCATAATCAGTTCACAGTTCCACATGTCCAAAAGGAGTAGGAAGAAGCAAAGCTTATTAAATCCTACCCCTCCATCTGGTACTTTTACAATCAGTAACTGTTACATTTGTTCACTTCCTGCTTTCCTAATATAATTGGAGTTTGTTTTTTTGTTGTTTTTTAATTTTTTAATTTGAATTTTTACCTTAACATTTTCTTTAATTTTAATTTTAATTTTAATTTTAATTTTAATTTTAATTTTAATTTTAATTTTAATTTTAATTTTAATTTTAATTTTAATTTTAATTTTAATTTTAATTTTAATTTTAATTTTAATTTTAATTTTAACCATACAATGACATAATGGGTACCATAGTAACTGTCAATATAGTGATATATATACTTCATCCTTGTATTTAGCAAACATCAACTGTATTGGATGGAGTATTGGAGTATTGGATGACATTTTTAGGGAATTGGTTATTTTTAGCCTTATGCATTATTTTAGCTGTTTAATTTTAATTTTAATTGCCAGAAGGCATCTGGCGGTGAAACTTACCAAGGGACATTTGGTTTTACAATCAAGTGACTGTTACATTTGTTCACTTCCTGCTTTCCAAATATAATTTAAGCGTTTATTTTAATTTTTATCCTAAAATAATTTTAATTTTAATTTTAATTTTAATTTTAATTTTAATTTTAATTTTAATTTTAATTTTAATTTTAATTTTAATTTTAATTTTAATTTTAATTTTAATTTTAATTTTAATTTTAATTTTTCTTGAATTGGCTCATCGTTGTGCATTTTTTGAGGTCCTTCCTCAATCCATTCCATAGTTTGATTCCACATACTGAAATGCTATGGCTTTTTAACGTAGTCCTAGCATAGAAGTGTTTCAAATGTGCTTCTTCCCTGAGATCATATTTCTCCTATGCACACACTAAAGACCGCCCTCAGTAAACACATCACCTGGTATACGTAAACCCAATAGACATTCAAATTTATTCATCTTGGGGTTGGAAAATATGCATAAGAATGAGAATGGAAGACTGTCGATTGTCATGTATTTACTGATACCAAAAGGTGTAGTATTGCCCACTTTAAGTTTCCAGTGTCTGTTTCTTATGGTGCCTCAATTTTGAAGAAATTTTGAAAAAACCTCTATTGCCTCCACTGACCTAGTTTTCAACATAATATGCAATCATCTAATCATCTCAGCATTTCAACTGATGACATAGTCCTGTGTACTTTTGATAGTTGTCAAAATCCATGAATGTAATATAAGAGCCATTTTTTAGGAATTGCTGCAAAGTGTGATGGGTGTGTTTTTTTTTTGTGGGGAGTTTCTCACAGTAACATCTGGACACTCCTACAAGACCTTCACACGCCGCCTGGTACCATATTCACTGTTGGTACTCGTTAAAACCGACACCTTTTCCCACCCTCAGGCTGACACTTGAATGTCACATTCTGGATTCCCTTCATATCTGACATGATTACAGATTCTGTCATCTAGTTTGTCAGCTGCTGATGTCCTTGACCTCTGTGAATCAGTATGATGTGGCAAAATGGTAATGGTTTGATTTCATTTGAACATGCATCAGGTTACGATTGAATGCATCCCATAATCAGTTCACAGTTCCACATGTCCAAAAGGAGTAGGAAGAAGCAAAGCTTATTAAATCCTACCCCTTCATCTGGTACTTTTACAATCAGTAACTGTTACATTTGTTCACTTCCTGCTTTCATAATATAATTTAAGTGTGGTTTATTTATTTATTTTTTAAATTTTAATTTTTATCCTAATATAATTTAAGTATTTTTAAAAATTGGGAAGGACCTCAAAAAATGCACAACGATGAGCCAATTCAAGAAAAATTAAAATTAAAATTAAAATTAAAATTAAAATTAAAATTTAAATTTAAATTTAAATTTAAATTTAAATTTAAATTTAAATTAAAATTAAAATTAAAATTAAAATTAAAATTAAAATTAAAATTAAAATTAAAATTAAAATTAAAATTAAAATTAAAATTTAAATTTAAATTTAAATTTAAATTTAAATTTAAATTTAAATTTAAATTAAAATTAAAATTAAAATTAAAATTAAAATTAAAATTAAAATTAAAATTAAAATTAAAATTAAAATTAAAATTAAAATTAAAATTAAAATTAAAATTAAAAATAAAAATAAAAATAAAAATAAAAATAAAAATAAAAATAAAAATAAAAATAAAAATAAAAATAAAAATAAAAATAAAATTAAAATTAAAATTATTGTAAATAATTCTACCAAAAAGAAGACAAACCTGCCAGGAGTATGTTACTATGCGTTTTAAATTAAATTTACGTTTTAATCGTGTGTTTTATGAATTTTAAGGGTATTGGATAATTGGTAATTAAAATTAAAATTAGGTTAAAAAATTTAAATTGTTGTAAATAAAATGTAAGTTGTAAAATTAAAATTAAAATTAAAATTAAAATTAAAATTAAAATTAAAATTAAAATTAAAATTAAAATTAAAATTAAAATTAAAATTAAAATTAAAATTAAAATTAAAATTACTGTAAATAATTCCACCAAAAAGAAGACAAACCTGCCAGGAGTACCTTACTCTGTGTCTTAAATTAAATTTACGTTTCATCGTGTGTTTAATGATTTTTAAGCGTATTGGAGTAGGAGGTACATGTTTATGGTATATGAAAAGGTATGTTAACCACTGCTTTAGATCATGAAGCCATCATAAAGTCAAGACTCTCCTGCAGTCGGGCGCTCACACAAGCCAAACATATCATGCATTAGGTGTTAAGTGGGCCAGGGCATGGTGCGATTGGCCTTGTCATGTGTGAATACACCCGCAGTGGCTGAATATTTTCAATTATTATTCACTCCTGCAAAATGGACTCTGGTAATATCTTGACCTCTTGACGGCCACATGAATATGCATGAAGAAACGGACACTTATACACACACACGGGGCCATGTGATGTGTCAGAAATGAGGCGAATAATGTCTTCGTTTTGTATCTTGGAGAAAGAGCAGTGCAACAGGGCAAGAGAAGGAGGAGGAGGAGGAGGAGGAGGAGGTGCAGTGTCAAGTTGAAAGCAATGGAGAAAGTAATTATCATAAGCAATGGTTGGGTTTGGGCTGTGATATTAGCCATGCACATGGTATGCTATACTGTAGTTTCATATATTTCAGACTATTATGCTTATTTTTAATTAGAATGTTGTATTGTATCGTGTTAAATGATGATAAAATTTCAGATAAAGATGCGCATTTCGAAGTGAGCCCTGAAAAAAATTCGAGATGGCTCAAAACGCTCGGTTTCAGTGAGTTTTTTCTAACACTGTCTCTCTGTGATGTCACAGATTGCCGGGCTTCCTTATATGGGCATGCTCACAGCCGTCACCTAAGCACTGCTTCTCTGATAACGATGTTAGCAATGTATCCCAGGGAGTGTTTATTCGGCTGTAAGCTACATTTGTTTACAATTCCTAACGAGGCAAACATCAGGCAGAAGTGGTTGGAGTTTCTGATTCCCTACTAGCAAAATAAATATATTTGTCTGTGTAGCATTATAGAGTGTGCATACAGGGAACAGGATTGCCAATAGTTGTTTCCCACGACAATTAGTTTTTTTACACAACGTGTAATGACCACATGAAATGTTAGCGATGCTGTAGAAAACGCTAAAATGCTAAAGCTACGACGTCTTGAGAAACTTCGGACTGTCCAGTCGCTACTCAAGTATCGGATTCGGAATCAAACCCATGTACGTATCTTAAAAGACTGCCAGAAGTCCTCTTGAGCACTTAACAGTGTGACCAAGAAGCACGAAATCCATGAAAAATACAGCTGAATAGGTGCAGATTCTGGAAGATCGAGAAAGCTTTTTGTACGGGTTATTGTGTGTAGCTGCTCTACAGGAGTCCACAACTTTTACAATACTTGTTTTCTCCACGGCAAAATAAATTTGATTCGCTTTACAATAAACTATTGATTGATTCAACTGCAAAAATACATACTGTGTACCATAAGGATGGAGTTTTTCCCCACAACTTTAAGAAAACATCATACAAGTACACTAGCAAGTACACTGGCATCATACAAGATGGTATCTAATCGAACTAATTCCGGGATACCCTTTCTCCTCGTCTAGGGATTACTTCTATGGACAGTAATCCTCGGAACAAAGAAGGATTTTCCAGCCTCCTGGTAGTCCTGTCAGTTTGCCATGAAAACCCAAACACAGAAAGGAATACAAATCTAGCAAACTGTCTCCCTGTGACATCACAGGGAGCCGAATTTCCTTATATGGGAGCACCAGATTTCACCATTGCCAAAACTGTCGACCCGCACTCACGCCTGGCTTCTGAGCTCCACGACAACCCACTGGTGCTTCTGACAAAGTGTGTCTGACAATGAGTGATCCTCCTTGGGCAGGAAAAACACCCTCATGTCCGTCTTACACGGTAAACCAAGGGTTTCTTTTCGAGTAGCTCTCCAAAGGGTTCATTCATGGAATAAATTTAAACAAAATCTAAGGAAATACTGCTGGAATAGGTGCAGATTCTGGAAGATCTAGAAAGCTTACTGTGCCGGTTATTGTCTGTAACTGTTCTATAGTAGTACACATCTCAATACAAAGGGCCAAAAATGAGCTGGAGCCTATCCCAGCTGTCTTCAGGGCGAGAGGCGGGGTACCTCTCCCTGGACTGGTCGCCAGCCAATCACAGGGCACATAAAGGCAAACAACCATTCACACTCACATTCATACCTATGGACAATTTGGAGTTGCTAATTAACCTAGCATGTTTTTGGAATGTGGGAGGAAACCGGAGTACCCGGAGAAAACCCACGCATGCACGGGGAGAACATGCAAACTCCACACAGAGATGGCCGAGCGTGGAATTGAACTCGGGTCTCCCTAGCTGTGAGGTCTGCGCGCTAACCACTCGACCGCCGTGTAGCATAATAGGCCTCCTTTAAGAAAATAGTTAAAAACAGAAGGCAAAGCTCAGCACAAGAAGTAGCAACTGATGCTAAGTACAGTGGAACCTTGGTTAGTGTCATTAATTCATTTCACAGGGTCCGACTCCCATAAGAAAATAATGTAAATCCAATGAATCCAAATTAGAAATAACCATTTAGTGAGTCTTTCTAATGCCTGCCAAGACCATATTGGCTGTCTCCAAGGGAGCGTCTAATGTAGTAGCCCACGTTTTTGAATCATGTACGTCCAATCTTCTCACTTACGCACTTTGTCTGTGGTTTGTGGTTAAAAATAACATGTCATAAAAAAAAAAAAATATCAACCTTGGAAGCATGCTTCTTTTCCACCCCCCCATCAAGCTCACATGCGTCATTATCAGAGCTGGTACATGAGCAGACCAGAGAAATTGTCCCCCCCCCCCCATAAGAAAAGGAAAGGAAAAAACTTTAAAACCAAAATAATATAAAAAAATATATAATAATAATAATAATAATAATAATAATAATAATAATAATAATAATAATAATATATATAATATTATATATATAATATATGAATAAAATAATTGAAGACTGAAAAGCATTGTATTGTAATGCTGCTATATAATAATAAAATAATAATGTAAAATAATAATGTAATATATAATATGTAT
Source organism: Doryrhamphus excisus (assembly GCF_030265055.1). Lineage (NCBI taxonomy): Eukaryota > Metazoa > Chordata > Actinopteri > Syngnathiformes > Syngnathidae > Doryrhamphus > Doryrhamphus excisus. Next base: position 16,775,997 of record NC_080479.1, on the reverse strand, counting down.
ATAATATTATAATAATAAAATAATAATGTAAAATAATAATATAATATTATATATATATAAAATATCAATAAAACAATTGAAGACTGAAAAGCATTGTATTGTAATGCTGCTATATAATAATAAAATAATAATGTAATATATAATATGTATATAATATTATAATAATAAAATAATAATGTAAAATAATAATATAATATTATATATATATAAAATATCAATAAAACAATTGAAGACTGAAATGCATTGTATTGTAATGCTGCTATATAATAATAAGATAATAATAAAATAATAATATAATATTATATATATAATATATAAATAAAATAACTGAAGACTGAAAAGCATTGTATTGTAATGCTGCTATATAATAATAAAATAATAATATAATATAATATATATATGATATCATAATCATAATAAGTATAATATAATATTATATATACAATATTATATATATAATATATAAATAAAATAATTGATGACTGAAAAGCATTGTATTGTAATGCTGCTATATAATAATAAAATAATAATATAATATATATATGATATAATAATCATAATAAGTATAATATAATATTATATATACAATATTATATATATAATATATAAATAAAATAATTGATGACTGAAAAGCATTGTATTGTAGTGCTCTTGTTTACCTTCTAATCAAATGTATTGAGAGCCTTTGTAATTAGAGTCACTGCAGAAAGTACTGTACAGCACACAAAGTAAACAACTGTACATTATGTCTTATTTATGTCTTATTTTCTCTTTATTATGTCTACTACATTGGGTAATACGAGTGTAAAAAGTGACTATAGGGGTGCTATTTCATGTCTTGGGGGCTCTAATGTTAAAAAACTTATTTCAAAGGTTTGTACGATGCTGTAACTATAAAAATATCAGATTTATAAATAAAGAATCCTAGTTTGCGGAAAATGAAATGATCACTAATTAACCCCAATAAACAAGGGATTACTGTATGGAGAAGAAACGTGTCCTGTTAATTAAATGCTTCATCTCACTCTCGATGGGTTTTGTTTATGTTTGTTAAACTGTTCCCAACCGCTTTGACCACACGGACCACGTCATTAACCTAGAGTACATTAAATGGAACTTTATTGATCCCTTGGCTGTGTACCGTCAGTGTCTTTTTCAACCGGTACAGTGGTTGCTAACGAGTTGTTTTGGTGATGGTAATGGTTTGATTTCATTTGAACATGCATCAGATTACAATTGAATGCATCCCATAATCAGTTCACAGTTCCACATGTCCAAAAGGAGTAGGAAGAAGCAAAGCTTATTAAATCCTACCCCTCCATCTGGTACTTTTACAATCAGTAACTGTTAAATTTGTTCACTTCCTGCTTTCCTAGTATAATTAAAGTTTGGTTTATTCATTCATTCATTCATTTTCTACCGCTTTTTTCCTCACGAGGGTCGCGGGGGTGCTGGAGCCTATCCCAGCTGTCTTCGGGCGAGAGGCGGGGTACACCCTGGACTGGTCGCCAGCCAGTTTGGTTTATTTTGGTTTTAACATTTTTTAATTTTAATTTTAATTTTAATTTTAATTTTAATTTTAATTTTAATTTTAATTTTAATTTTAATTTTAATTTTAATTTTAATAATACTTAAATTATATTAAGATACAAATTAAAATTAAAAAATTACATTAAAAACAAACTTAAATTATATTAGGAAAGCAGGAAGTGGACAAATGTAACAATTTTAATTTTAATTTTAATTTTAATTTTAATTTTAATTTTAATTTTAATTTTAATTTTAATTTTAATTTTAATTTTAATTTTAATTTTAATTTTAATTTTAATTTTAATTTTAATTTTAATTTTAATTTTAATGCTTTCCTAATATAATTTAAGTTTTTTTTAATTTAAAAAAACTATTTTTTAAATATTTTAACATTTTTTAAATTTTTTGTCACGTACCGAAGCACGATCTTGTCCTTTCGGTCGATGAAGGTAGATGGTTCCGGTTCGGTTCTCTCTTCACCAGATTAGACCACCTGAGTACTCGAGTACTAGAACCCTTCCACTTGGGGGTGGAGCTCACCCCCAAACTGGAGATAGCACTACACCCTTTTTCTGGTTCAAGAACCATGGACTTCATGAACTTCAAGGTGGTGATTCTAATCCTGGCCTGCTGGGTGTAGTATCTGGTACTTTTAATAAAACTGCATTATTCATCATGTAATGATCGTACGGAGGTGGGAGGATGTATTGACTTCATGGTTTGCAGAACCATAAGTAACCAAAAGTGCTCCTGATCTGATCGGATCGGATCTAAGCCTTGATACTTGTTGCTTTGTTGAACAAAGTTTTCCGTGTATACTCTGTAGTTCTGCCTTTTTAAACATATTGTTTTCATCCTGGGAACATGCTGTTGTTGACGCAATTCCGTTATCGCCTCCTGAGCACCGCGGGCTTCAGCTTAAACGACTGACCTAATTCCCCCACGGCCTTCTGTCTGCTCGCAGCCTTCATTTATTATCTGGCCCTTCCACCTGGCTAATGGCCCGCTGTGATCACACTCTTTAGGCTGCTGGTTTACCGGTCTAGCTGGCTGCTTCAGAACGGAAACTGCTCATGGCAACTGTTAGTTGACGGATCCAAATTGCCAGGATGCGTGAACGCTTATCTTTTTTTCGAGGTGTCAGGCATGTAGTTGACTTGTACTGCGGTGGTGAAGATAGGATAGGAAGTGTCATGGATGGATAGGTATGCTATGTCAGTTCACCTATTTTTCTTGCAACCCTTTTGTTGCACTTGCAACAAAACATTTAATGGTTCTGTGGTCACGTCCTAATATCTTGGTCATTTCTGCCATCTCAGAGTCTGTTAAATCTATTTTCTGGCTCCTATTTTGCCAGAGGAAAAGACGATACTCAATAATTGTAATGGTAATGGTTTTATTTCATTTGAACATGCATCAGATTACAATTGAATGCATCCCATAATCAGTTCACAGTTCCACATGTCCAAAAGGAGTAGGAAGAAGCAAAGCTTATTAAATCCTACCCCTCCATCTGGTACTTTTACAATCAGTAACTGTTACATTTGTTCACTTCCTGCTTTCCTAATATAATTAAAGTTTGTTTTTTGTTTTTTTTTATTTTAAATTTTGATTAAAATTTTTATTCTAATACAAATTTAAATTTAAATCAAAATTAAAATCAAAAACAAAAACAAAAACAAACTTTAATTATTATTATTAAAAAAAAAACTTTAATTATATTAGGAAAGCAGGAAGTGAACAAATGTAACAGTTACTGATTGTAAAAGTACCAGATGGAGGGGTAGGAAATTTTTATTTTATTTGTACTCCGGTTTCCTCCCACATTCCAAATTTTAAAATTTTAATTTTAATTTTAATTTTAATTTTAATTTTAATTTTAATTTTAATTTTAATTTTAATTTTAATTTTAATTTTAATTTTAATTTTAATTTTAATTTTAAACAAAAAAATCAAAAAAAATTTAAATTAAATTTAAATTTAAATGATGTACCTTATCCTGGCGCCGTTTGGCTGTAGTGTTTTTGTATCCTTATTAAAACATAGTGTTTTACTCCTCTTCATAGTCCTCCATGAACCGAAGATGCACAAAGTCAGAAAACATGAGGGGGGGGGGGTCTGACTTAGCCAATCGGATTGTTGTGGCTGGCTACACGTACTGAAACATACGACATGAGTCGACAACACCATCTACTGGTATCAGTCGTAAATACAATATAAACACACATACAACAGAGCACCGATAGATCGCTCCAATTCACCACAAGGAGGCAGAACACTATGACCCTTCATATGCAGTTTTAAAAAATATGCAAAATTGCACTTAAAAAAAAAACAGTGAAGCGGCAAATCCGTGAAAGACAAACTACGATGTAGCACTTGGCTACCTTTGGAGTGTTAAGTTGCTGTGATGAATTTAATAAAGAATAATGTCAAAAAAAGAACTGCGGTTTATTTTAAATGTAATTAGAATGTTGCTAAATTTAGTGGGTGTGGCTTAAATACAACGATATCAGACATCCTTACCATTGATTTTTTTTTTTCTGGGACACACGTAAACTGACCCAAACAATTGATCATATGAGGGAGACACTATCTAGACCAGGGGTGGGCAAACTACGGCCCGGGGGCCACATCCGGCCCGCCAAGTGTTTGAATACGGCCCGCCCAATCTTTCAAAAGTATTTAATTTCAACTCAACATACAACCTGGCATCATGGCCTGAGCCAACCTTTTGATGGTTGTATCAATTTCGTTGTTTGACATGGTCTGTTGTTTACAAAGTGCTCCTGAAAAAAGAGACACAAGCACATGATAATAATAAAAAATTAAATAATAATTATTATATTATTATTATAACTATTATGATTATTATATTTATTATATTAATGCTAATTATTATATTAATTATATATAATAATATTGTTATATTTGCATATTTTACATAATAATAATTATTATTTTAATTTTATTTTAATTATTCTAATATTTTATTATTTTTAAAATATTTAAATATAAATATAAAATAATAAATAATAATAGCAGATTGCATGACAATTTTACAGATACAATAATACCAGGTGGACTGTTACGTGTAAAATATATAGTCTGCCCCCCCCCCCGGAAATTTTGTTATATCAATGCGGCCCGCGAGTCAAAAAGTTTGCCCACCCCTGATCTAGACTGTATGATTATTATTATGATTATGAACGGTCAAAGGAAATAAAAACCATGAAACAAAAAAAAACCCACATCATTCAGGTCAATATGTGGAAGTGTGAGTCATTCTTCATCACGAGTGGTCAAAAGAGGACTTAGTCAGACTTCCACCGTTGTCCGCATGTGGGTGTCCGACAATCGCTCGACGATCTGTGACATTTACAAAAGGCAAACCTTTTATCACGTAAATCTCACACATCAGCGTTTACATTAGCCATTTTGACCCGACTTCCTGTTTTCATTGAAGGGTAGCGGTAATGTTGACACCTGTGTTGTTGGATGACAGCTAAGAATGCTAATAAGCGACTTCATTTTACGGTTCGGTAGGTAAGTAGGTCGATACTTTATTCATCATTCAGTAATTTGACAGCGGAACCCCGGTTAGCATACGCCGCGGTTAGCCTGTTTTTCAGTTAGCATCGAAAAGTTAGCCTCTGTTTACATACGTATATTGCCCAGTAAGTATTTTCATCACAAATTAGCTTGCTAATGCAAAGTTTAAGTCAGCTCAGTCGCTCGTCTATGATGTCATTAGCGGTTGACTCGCTAGTAGTTTGCTAACACAGTTAGCTAACACAGTTACACCACAAATCTCTGCTTATTTTTTTTTTTAACCAGTGCTTCAAAATAGCACTGGTTAGCGTGCAGACCTCACAGCTCAGAGACCAGGGTTCAATTCCACCCTCGGCCATCTCTGTGTGGAGTTTGCATGTTCTCCCCGTGCATGCGTGGGTTTTTTTTCCGGGTACTCCGGTTTCCTCCCACATTCCAAAACCATGTCCATTATAGAAAACAACATGTCTATTAGTTTATTTAGCCATGTTTATGCTTGCAAAAAAACACTAAACTCATCACACAGTAACTTAACACTCTAAAGGTGTACCTAAAAATATACAAAGAAGTACCAATATGATTTTTGAAGTTTCCCATTCTGCATTGTGTCTGAGCAAAGCAGTTCATTGGAGGACATGCGGCATAGGAAGTGGTTAGTGCACAGGCCACACAGCTAAGAGACCCGAGTTCAATTCCACTCTCGGCCATCTCTGTGTGGAGTTTGCATGTTCTCCCCATGCATGCGTGGGTTTTCTCCAAGTACTCCGGTTTCCTCCCATGAGTTTATTTAGCCATGTTTATGCTTGCAAAAAACCACTAAACTCATCACACAGTAACTTAACACTCCAAAGGTGTACCTAAAAATATACAAAGAAGTACCAATATGAGTTTTGAAGTTTCCCATTCTGCATTGTGTCTGAGCAAAGCAGTTCATTGGAGGACATGCGGCATAGAAATTGGTTAGTGTGCAGGCCACACAGCTTGGAGACACAAGTTCAATTCCACCCTCCGCTATCTCTGTGTGGAGTTTGCATGTTCTCCCCGTGCATGCATGGGTTTTTTGCTGGTGCTCTGGTTTCCTCCCACATTCCAAAAACATGCTAGGTTAATTAGCGACTCCAAATTGTCCATAGGTATGAATGTGAGTGTGAATGGTTGTTTGTCTATATGTGCCCTGTGATTGGCTGGCGACAGCTGGGATAGGCTCCAGCACCTCCCCGCGACCCTCGTGAGAATAAGCGGTAGAAAATGAATGAATGAATGCTTCAAAATAAGCCAAAACGTAGCCAAAAAAAAAAGTTGCAAGTGGCAGAATTTTGATAAATAAGATGAGAAACAGTATTGAATTCAAGAAATATGACTAATGGCAAAATACAAAAAGTCCCAGTGGGTCACGTATGTCATCAAAACAGCAACAACAACAAAGGAGGACGGTAATCAAAGGTTCCCCTGTATTAGTTATTAGCGTGTCTTTGTTTTCATTTACCGACCATTTATAGAACTCTACGTAAGTGAAGCTAAGAAAAAGCCTTTTATTTTTAGCCTGTTATCTTAATTTTAGTCAGAAGTCTGAAATATTGAATGATAGCAATTAGGTGTTCCTGGAGTCTATTAATGGTTTCCCATTGCAGGTCTACCAGTTTGCCTTTGCCTTGCCCAGTCCATGGTGTACCCAAAGACAGCTGGGATAGGCTCCAGCATACTCCTGTGACCCCTAGTGAGTATTATGCCATGTAACAAAACTGTATTACAGTAAAATACAACAAAATGTATAAAAATCTAAACACAAAATGCAAAGTGGGGAAAACAATACTAAGCAACTAAACTGAAAGCGCTGATAGCAGGAAATGAAAACATAAACTACACAAAAAGTATGGAAATATGAAGTTACTCACGAGTTACTCAAGGCGCAGGAAACAGGCGTGGGTCAGGAAACAATCTGGCAACAGGTCTGTCACTAGTAGTCCAGGTGTAGTTGTAGCAGGTGTGTAATGAGCTCCTCCCAAGTAGGACGGCATAGTACTGCAACAAACGACAAATAAACGGCTAATAAATTAAGCGGCATAGAAAATGAATGAAAAAGTTAGAACATGAATGAAATGTGAAATGTGAATGAAATTATGTCATTGCAAGGAGGAACTACCAGGAAAACACATTGTGGAGGAAATACCAGGAAAAGGCTTAAAAGGTGTCATAAACTGGTAGCCGGAGTGCAAGGTCCCGGAATCAGACTGTGAGTCTTACAAGTGGGGCCCTCCTTCGAGCCTCATTTCCTGGATGATGAAGGCGTTATTGACACGATATTGACTGGTCTGGCCTTGAATCGATCAAGTGTGTCTGGGATATCAACATGGGATCCACAACTACGTCACTCGAACTCAGACTGTCCAAGAGACGACGATAAAGATTTTTAGATTAGACTGGTAGCCAGCCAATCACAGGGCACATATAGACAAACAACCATTCACACTCACATTCATACCTATGGACAATTTGGAGTCACCAATTAACCTAGCATGTTTTTGGAATGTGGGAGGAAACCGGAGTACTCAGAGAAAACATGCACGGGAAGAACATGCGAACTCCACACAGAGATGGCCGAGGGTGGAATTGAACTTGGGTCTCCAAGCTGTGTGGCCTGCGCACTAACCACTTTCTATGCTGCATGTCCTCCAATGAACTGCTTTGCTCAGACACAATGCAGAATGAGAAACTTCAAAACTCATATTGGTACTTCTTTGTATATTTTCAGGTACACCTTTGGAGTGTTAAGTTACTGTGTGATGAGTTTAGTGTTTTTTTGCAAGCATAAACATGGCTAAATAAACTAATAGACATGTTTGTGGAATGTGGGAGGAAACCGGAGTACCCGGAAGAAAAATCCACACATAGATGGCCGAATGGTGGGATTGAACTCAGGTCTCCAAGCTGTGTGGCCTGCGCACTAACCACTTTCTATGCCGCATGTCCTCCAATGAACTGCTTTGCTCAGACACAATACAGAATGGTAAACTCATATTGGTACTTCTTTGTATATTTTTAGGTACACCTTTGGAGTGTTAAGTTACTGTGTGATGAGTTTAGTGTTTTTTTACAAGCATAAATATGGCTAAATAAACAAATAGACATTGACATGTTGTTTTCTATAATAGACATGTTTTTGGAATGTGGGAGGAAACCGGAGTACCCGGAAGAAAAACCCACGCATGTACAAGGAGAACATGCAAACTCCACACAGAGATGGCTGAAGGTGGAATTGAACTCAGGTCTCCAAGCTGTGTGGCCTGCGCACTAACCACTTTCTATGCCGCATGTCCTCCAATAAACTGCTTTGCTCAGACACAATGCAGAATGGGAAACTTCAAAACTCATATTGGTACTTCTTTGTATATTTTTAGGTACACCTTTTGGAGTGTTAAGTTACTGTGTGATGAGTTTAGTGTTTTTTTGCAAGCATAAACATGGCTAAATAAACTAATAGACTTAGACATGTTGTTTTCTATAATAGACATCTTTAGTGTTAGACAATCTTTAGTGTTCCATAAGTTAAATTCCCGTTACATAACGACATACAAAATTTGCACACTTGAATTCTCTCACTGTCAGACATCCTGATGACCTGACCTTATTTATGTCTCATATGCAACAGCACAAGGTTGCTGTCAGAAAGAAGACGTCAATAAAGAGGCAAGATTATGTGAAGGAAGTTATAATATGTAAGAAAGAAATGGAAGAAATAATGGAAGAAAAGCAGAAACTGAAGAGCTGAACTGCCTGTGAGCGATCGGGCAAACAAGGAGGTCACCGAGAGCGAGCGGAAGTCGTGGGCGAGGATGATATTGTCTTGTGTGTGTGAGGAGGGTGAAACGTGAAGCATGTTAATGAAAATTTGCCAAAACAATGCTTGTCACAGATCACTGAGTAATACAACCGATGAGGGATGAGTCCGCACGTTTGACTTAATACAACCCATTGCTCTTTTTGTATTGAGAATATTTTACATTAACCGAATCAAGTCATTGCAATTGTCAATCATGGATACTAGTTCATGTTTATGGGATCAGCCACACCCTGGACTGGTGGCCAGCCAATCACAGGGCACATATAGACAAACAACCATTCACACTCACATTCATACCTATGGACAATTTGGAGTCGCTAATTAACCTAGCATGTTTTTGGAATGTGGGAGGAAACCGGAGTACCCGGAAAAAACCCACGCATGCACAAGGAGAACATGCAAACTCCACACAGAGATGGCCGAGGGTGGAATTGAACTCGGTTCTCCTAGCTGTGAGGTCTAATAGGATTTACAGAAAGTGTGCAAAACAAAAGTAAATATTGGGCACCCCAAGAAAAATATGCCGAAATTTTACATAAATGGTCAAGAGAATGGAATTGAACTCGGGTCTCCAAGCTGTGTGGCCTGCGCACTAACCACTTTTTATGTCGCATGTCCTCCAATGAACTGCTTTGCTCGGACACAATGCAGAATGGGAAATTTCAAAACTCATATTGGTACTTCTTTGTATATTTTTAGGTACACCTTTGGAGTGTTAAGTTACTGTGCGATGAGTTTAGTGTTTTTTTGCAAGCATAAACATGGCTAAATAAATTAATAGACATAGACATGTTTTTGGAATGTGGGAGGAAACCGGAGTACCCGGAAAAAACCCACGCATGCGCAAGGAGAACATGCAAACTCCACACAGAGATGGCCGAGAATGGAATTGAACTCGGGTCTCCTAGCTGTGTGGCCTGCGCACTAACCACTTTCTATGCCGCATGTCCTCCAATGAACTGCTTTGCTCAGACACAATGCAGAATGGGAAATTTCAAAACTCATATTGGTACTTCTTTGTATATTTTTAGGTACATCTTTGGAGTGTTAAGTTACTGCGTGATGAGTTTAGTGTTTTTTTGCAAGCATAAACATGGCTAAATAAACTAATAGACATAGACATGTTTTTGGAATGTGGGAGGAAACCGGAGTACCCGGAAAAAACCCACGCATGCACAAGGAGAACATGCAAACTCCACACAGAGATGGCAGAGGGTGGAATTGAACTCGGGTCTCCTAGCTGTGTGGCCAGCGCACTAACCACTTTCTATGCCGCATGTCCTCCAATGAACTGTTTTGCTCGGACACAATGTAGAATGGGAAACTTCAAAACTCATATTGGTACTTCTTTGTATATTTCTAGGTACACCTTTGGAGTGTTAAGTTACTGTGTGATGAGTTTAGTGTTTTTTTTACAAGTATAAATATGGCTAAATAAACTAATAGACATAGACATGTTGTTTTCTATAATAGACATGTTTTTGGAATGTGGGAGGAAACCAGAGCACCCGGAAAAAACCCAGAAAGAGTGCAATAATTATTTAAACAAAAGTAAATATTGGGCACCCCAAGAAAAAAAATGCAGGAATTTTCATAAATGGTCTAATGGCGGAGTCATGAACGCTGACCTTAAATGAGGCAAATGAAGCCTGCGGTTCTTCGGATGTTGTTGTGGGGTCTTTTGTGACTTCATTGTCTTGCTTTCGGTGTCATTTTGGCTGGATCGTCACTCCTGGGAAGGTTCACCGTGGCTCTCACTGTAGTTGGTTGGAGTCCCAAAGTTGATAGATCTCAATTTATCTTGGTTAAGTTACATTTTAAAAATGGTGGCAATCACTTTTTCACATAAGACAATTTATGGATAGTAACAAACTCCAGGCTTAAGGCCTAAATAAGACATTTTAATGTATAAAATGTACTCACCACTGATGAACCATGAACAGATGGATCTATCCTGCTGTGGCAGCGTTTGAAAAAAGTTAGACAGGATTATTCAAAAAAGAATGACCCGATTTCATGATGCATCGATTCAGTTCTCGAGCATCGTCACGGAATGAGTCAGCGATCACGTGAAAAAAAAAAAAAAACTTTTCTCAGTTTTGAATGGCCGTCACATTGTAGTCACGGCTCCAAGGACCAAGCTATCTCGATATGCTCCAAATCGGATGCTTCACTTCGCTTTAAGCCGGTTTGGATGACTTCATATTTCAACAAGATGGATCACCGCCCTATTGGCAGTTGACGGTTGGAGCTTTTTTTTTTTTTTAATGGAAAAGTGTCCCAGTGATGGATCGGTCGGATCCCCAAACCTCACCTTGTGTGAGTTTTTTTTTTGAGAGATTGTGTTTATGTTCCGCCAATATCCGCTAAGCCTTAGGACATGAAACATTGAATAACTATGAACCAAATATGGTGGCCACATTGGACACAAGACAGGAAATAGAAACTGATTATGAGTAGAATACCTGTGACTTGGTTGAAGTTTTTTTATTGCTTTTCCTTCATAAAATATTGCATAATTAATTTTGTCAATTTCTTTTTTCTGTTTTAACTGTGTCACTTTTAACGTAATTCAAGGACCGCCAAACAAAACTTAAACATATACAAATTGTGCTCTGTTACAATTTTACTCATATTATCACTTATTTTTAAACATTTCCCAAACATTTTAACCAACTTAAGTTGAATAAGATGTGTTTTCTGTGGAGAAAAACAATGAATTTACTATATGCTGCCTTATAACACAGAGGCGTGGCTTATCTCTTCAATAGCAGCAACCAGGAAGTGAACAGGAAGTTATGCATTGAAGAGAAATTTGTAAAGCATGTACACATGCATGCACACACACAGTTTAGTTGCAAATATAAAAAATGTACTACCTGGGCTACAAGAACCGTTTTAGGTGTTATTGATGAACTGCATGTTAGTTTGCTTCTGACTAGTTTTGCAATTTTTTTTGCAGGAAAGATGTGAAAGTCCACAGGATTCTGAAATGATTACACTCCTGTTTTTCTTCCTCCTTCTCTATCATAACAGGCTGCATGACTGTGGGGATGCTGCCTTATAACAGAGAGGCGTGGCTTATCTCTTCAATAGCAGCAACCAGGAAGTGAACAGGAAGTTATGCATCGAAGAGAAATTTGTAAAGCACGTACACATGCATGCACACACACAGTTTAGTTGTAAATATAAAAAATGTACTACCTGGGCTACAAGAACCGTTTTAGGTGTTATTGATGAATTGCATGTTAGTTTGCTTCTGACTAGTTTTGCATTTTTTTTTTGCAGGAAAGATGTGAAAGTCCACAGGATTCTGAAATGATTACATTTCTGTTTTTAATCCTCCTTTTCTATCATAACAGGCTGCATGACTGTAGGGATGCTTTCTTATAACAGAGAGGCGTGGCTTATCTCTTCAATAGCAGCAACCAGGAAGTGAACAGGAAGTTATGCATTGAAGAGAAATTTGTAAAGCATGTACACATGCATGCACACATGCAGTTCAGTTGCAAATATAAAAAATGTACTACCTGGGCTACAAGAACCGTTTTAGGTGTTATTGATGAATTGCATGTTAGTTTGCTTCTGACTAGTTTTGCAATTTTTTTTGCAGGAAAGATGTGAAAGTCGACAGGATTCTGAAATGATTACACTCCTGTTTTTCTTCCTCCTTCTCTATCATAACAGGTTGCATGACTGTGGGGATGCTTTCTTATAACAGAGAGGCGTGGCTAATTTCTTCAATAGCAGCAACCAGGAAGTGAACAGGAAGTTATGCATTGAAGAGAAATTTGTAAAGCATGTACACATGCATGCACACACACAGTTTAGTTGTAAATATAAAAAATGTACTACCTGGGCTACAAGAACCGTTTTAGGTGTTATTGATGAATTGCAAGTTAGTTTGCTTCTGACTAGTTTTGCATTTTTTTTGCAGGAAAGATGTGAAAGTCCACAGGATTCTGAAATGGTTACATTTCTGTTTTTCTTCCTCCTTTTCTATCATAATAGGCTGCATGACTGTAGGGATGCTTTCTTATAACAGAGAGGCGTGGCTTATCTCTTCAATAGCAGCAACCAGGAAGTGAACAGGAAGTTATGCATTGAAGAGAAATTTGTAAAGCATGTACGCATGCATGCACACACACAGTTTAGTTGTAAATATAAAAAATGTACTACCTGGGCTACAAGAACCGTTTTAGGTGTTATTGATGAATTGCATGTTAGTTTGCTTCTGACTAGTTTTACATTTGTTGGAGGAAAGATTCTGAAATGATTACACTCCTGTTTTTCTTCCTCCTTCTCAGGCTGGCTGAGGCTATCAACAGGCTGCTGTTGCTCATCGGGTTACCATGGGAACAGCAAACCATTTTGTAGGTAGGTGCCCAGCTGTCAAGGACTTGTATGTGTCACAGATTTTCCAAATACCAAAGGAACACGTGAAAGGGATACCATTTGTGTCGAGTCCCTGCATCAAGGTGACTCATATTGTCACAGAAGACAATAAGCTAGACCGTGTACTTTCTTAAGTAATCCCCAGATACGTATTATGCAAACGGCGAAATCTGCCGTACTTAAAAACCGGAAATCCGGTTGAGTGGACGCTGGCGCCCAAGAGTCTTAGCGATTATTACCATCCGACATCAGCAATATTGAGTCCCTACCTATCTTCATATCAAGACTCGAACTCACCTGTTCAAGATGGCATGCTCACTCTAGAGCAACAGGTACTTCTGGAGAACCTCGGAAGGTTTGGCCTCTGTGTGATTGCCACTTTATCGTACTATACGTATGCCAGCAAGAACCAGATTTGTCCGCCGAAGACCAGGTCGTCCAGGCACCCGACCTTGATGGCTACACAATGCACCGGACCCTTATGCTTGCCCCCGTAGGTGGTGGGTCTACGAGGGGGTGTGTTCTGGGCATGCCCAGCCGGGAAAAGGCCCTGTGGAAGACCTAGGACACGCTGGAGGGATTATGTCTCACAGTTGGCCTGGGAACGCCTTGGTGTCCTCCCGGGGGAGCTGGAGGAGGTGGCTGGGGACCGGGAAGTCTGGGCTTCCCTACTGAGACTGCTCTCAAGGAAGGAAGGATGGATGGATGGGTGGATGGATGGATGGATGGAAGGATGGATGGATGGCAGGAAGGAAGGATGGATGAAAGGAAGGAAGGAAGGAAGAAAGGAAGGAAGGAAGGATGGATGGAAGGATGGCAGGATGGAAGGAGGGAAGGTAGGCAGGAAGGAAGGATGAATAGATGGATGGAAGGAAGGAAGGAAGGAAGGAAGGAAGGAAGGATGGAAGGAAGAAAGGAAGGAAGGAAGGAAGGAAGGATGGAAGGAAAGAAGGATGGATGATGGATGGATGGAAGGAAGGAAGGATGGAAGGATGGAAGGAACGATGGAAGGATGGAAGAACGATGGAAGGATGGAAGGAAGGATGGGAGGAGGGAAGGAACGATCGAAGGATGGAAGAACGATGGAAGGATGGAAGGAAGGATGGGAGGAGGGAAGGGAGGAAGGAAGGATGATGGAACGATGGAAGGATGGAAGGAACGATGGAAGGATGGAGGGAAGGAAAGAAGGAAGGAAGGAAGGATGGAAGGAAGGAAGCGTGGATGGATGGATGGAAGGAAGGAAGGAAGGAAGGAAGGAAGGAAGGAAAGAAGGAAGGAAGGAAGGAAGGAAGGAAGGAAGGAAGGAAGGAAGGAAGGAAGGAAGGAAGGAAGGAAGGAAGGAAGGAAGGAAGGAAGGAAGGAAGGAAGGAAGGAAGGAAGGAAGGAAGGAAGGAAGGAAGGAAGGAAGAAAGGATGGATGGATGGAAGGAAGGATGGATTGAAGCAAGGGAGGAAGGCAGGATGGAAGGATGGAAGGAAGGATGGATGGAGGGATGAATGGATGGAGGGATGGATGGATACCAGAACGTACAATGGCCACTTCCTCCCCACGTTTTCCTAAAAAACATGGCGGCCGTTGTGACTGATGCTTTACTGAGCTGCCTTGCAACAATCTGGTTGCATGTGGTTCCAGCATCTGAATCCTTGTGCTCCACCTCGCATCGTATGGAAAAGGATCTGCAGAGGAAACAAAAGGGAAGCAGTTACAAAATAAAAGACAGGATATTAAAGCTGCATTCAATGGCTCTTTAAAACCTGCAGAACTTTTCTAAAGACTTTGTCCATGACAATAACGATTGACCCGCGGTTTGGCTTGACAATTTTACCAGCCAATTTGTCAGAGGTGGGCTCACTGAGGCCATTTTTGTGGAACTGGATGTGCTTGAAAAGCACTAAAAGAACGTATTTTTCGATTCCTGGTGAGCTATAGGCTTATTGACAATATGGAGTCCAACAAAGGATAATAACATAAGTGAAGTCATCCAGTGGCGCTGAAATTGTCTGCCTCATTGAATATTTGATTTCACACCACACATGGGAATTGACACATTACACATGCTGTCCACTGGATAGGGACATTAGCATTACACAGAGCACACACAATTGGAGTCAGCTTGGTCGCCAAAGTGCGGACCGGGGTCATTGGCGGCCAGCGGCTGTTATTTTCATTGGGCCTCGGCTGAGCCTATCATTGGTATATGAACTTTGCTCCTTTACCCTCCAAATATTTCATTAATTCATTCATTCATTTTCTACCGCTTTTCCCCACGAGTGTCGCGAAGGGTGCTGGAGCCTATCCCAGCTGTCTTCGGGCACATATAGACAAACAACCATTCACACTCACATTCATACCTATGGACAATTTGGAGTCGCTAACTAACCTAGCATGTTTTTGGACTGTGGGAGGAAACCGGAGTACCCGGAGAAAACCCACATATGCACGGGGAAAACGTGCAAACTCCACACAGAGATGGCCGAGGATGGAATCGAACTTGGATCTCCTCGTCGTGTGTCCTGCGCACTAACCAATTTCTATGCCGCATGTCCTCCAATGAACTGCTTTGCTCAGACACAATGCAGAATGGGAAACTTCCAAACTCATATTGGTACTTCTTTGTATATTTTTAGGTACACCTTTGGAGTGTTAAGTTACTGTGTGATGAGTTTAGTGTTTTTTTTGGCAAGCATAAACATGGCTAAATAAACTAATGGGAGGAAACCGGAGTACCCGGAGAAAACCCACGCATGCACGGGGAGAACATGCAAACTCCACACAGAGATGGCCGAGGGTGGAATTGAACTCGGGTCTCCTCGCTGTGTGGCCTGCGCACTAACCACTTTCTATGCCGCATGTCCTCCAATGAACTGCTTTGCTCAGACACAATGCAGGATGGGAAACTTCAAAACTCATATTGGTACTTCTTTGTATATTTTTAGGTACACCTTTGGAGTGTTAAGTTACTGTGTGATGAGTTTAGTGTTTTTTTTGCAAGCATAAACATGGCTAAATAAACTAATGGGAGGAAACCGGAGTACCCGGAGAAAACCCACGCATGCACGGGGAGAACATGCAAACTCCACACAGAGATGGCCGAGGGTGGAATTGAACTCGGGTCTCCTTGCTGTGTGGCCTGCGCACTAACCACTTTCTATGCCGCATGTCCTCCCATGAACTGCTTTGCTCAGACACAATGGTACTTCTTTGTATATTTTTAGGTACACCTTTGGAGTGTTAAGTTACTGTGTGATGAGTTTAGTGTTTTTTGCAAGCATAAACATGGCTAAATAAACTAATAGACATAGACATGTTGTTTTCTATAATGGACATGTTTTTTGGAATGTGGGAGGAAACCGGAGTACCCGGAGAAAACCCACGCATGCACGAGGAGAACATGCAAACTCCACACAGAGATGGCTGAGGATGGAATCGAACTCGGGTCTCCAAGCTGCGAGGCCCATGCGCTAACCACTCGACCAATGCGCAGCCGTCAGTATAAACCGTAAGACAGAAATAGGAACAAGACTATACTAAAACTGGACTGGATAGCCAACATTGAAAAGGATTCATTATTATTTTATTGTGTAAACAAATATCCAAATATAGCCCAATATGTATTCATGTTGGCTTCATGATTACGTACGTTTTTATCATGAGTCATCTAAGTCATCAGTCAAGATTTCAGATCAGTTCCTGCCAGGACTAAAGCAGGACTCAATAGCGTTTATTTTTCCTAGCGGGCTTGATTGGTTGTCAAATTTGACACCCAATTACCCCTCATAAAAGGGCGCCCCTGTTTGAAGAAAACAGTCTGAATATACCAACACTGTCATTTTAAAAAACAGATTGACTGAGCCATTTATAGAGACGGGGGGGGGGGGGCTGCTTGTTTTTATTTTGCACTGGACACCGTTAGCCAAAATACATGCAACAGTAATTGTTTGTATGTCTTGAAAATTGGACGACAAATTGGTGACTACAATTTAGGAACCCTCGTACTGGAGACGACTCTGGAAATCATATTTTTTATTATAATAATAATAACAACAACCAGCATGTATTTATAGAGCGCTTTCAATCAAAGTGCTGTACATTGAAGTAGACTTACAAAGCAAACACAGTCAAAACGGTTGAAGTATCAAATGAAACAGTAAACATGTCTTTAAAAAGATTTCTTGTATTCCGACAATTTATTTTCTACAGTACTTGTCCTCTATTCGGGTCAGGGTGACTTAATGGGTGGCAAGAACCCATTACGTTATGGCAAAAAAATGATTTTTTTTACCTATTTATTCGAAATAGCACACCTGCGCCTTGCATCTATAGCTTGGTATATCTATATATCTATATTGGTATACTATGGTACCCATTATGTCATTGTAAGGTCATATCACCTCGTACTTCGGTACGTGATAAAAAAAAGAAAAAGAAAAAAATGTTTTAACTATATTAGGAAAGCAGGAAGTGAACAAATGTAACAGTTACTGGTTGTGTTTTTGAAATGTGGGAGGAAACTGGAGTACAAATAAAATAAATAAAAATAGTAGTAAAAAAATTAAAAAAAAATTAAAAAATTAAAAAATTAAAAAATTAAAAAATTAAAAAAATAAAAAATTAAAAAATTAAAAAATTAAAAAATTAAAAAATTAAAAAATTAAAAAATTAAAAAGACAAAAAACAAAATAACTATAAACTATATTAGGAAAGCAGGAAGTGAACAAATGTAACAGTTACTGATTGTAAAAGTACCAGATGGAGGGGTAGGATTTAATAAGCTTTGCTTCTTCCTACTGCTTTTGGACATGTGGAACTGTGAACTGATTATGGGATGCATTCAATTGTAATCTGATGCATGTTCAAATGAAATTAAACCATTACCATTACCAAAAATAATATGCATACTGAAGCAAGTTTTATGTATTTTTGGCTGAAATTAAGAACCTTCAAGCATAAAAATGGCTAAATCAAACAAATCCAAGGAAATACAGCTGAAAAGGTGCAGATTCTGGAAGATCTAGAACGTTTTCTGTGGTGATTATTGGGTTTGGTTGCTGTAAAAAATAAAAAATAATAAAAATTAAACAAATAATTAATTAATAATATACAAAAAATAAAAATAAAAATAAAAATAAAAATAAAAATAAAAATAAAAATAAAAATAAAAATAAAAATAAAAATAAAAATAAAAATAAAAATAAAAATAAAAATAAAAATAATGTGTCTTTTTGATGTGCATTATTTCCATTATTTGCAGGCTTTTGCACCTATAGTCTACATGCATGATCTTGGTATCAGAATAAAGGGAAGCATTGATACTGTACCTCGGTTTTTGTTACTAACTAGCTATTGATATTGAGCAAGTACCATAGCAACATAGAACCCAGCATCCCCCCCAACGTTTTATGGCAGTTGAACCCTGGAAAACAATATTTATCACACAAAGACGTGGATATAAACCATAATTTTTTTATGATTTCTTTTAGCTATCACTGGATGCCATTGTTCCTCTATTGTTCCTCTATTGTTCCTGCAAACTTAGTATGAAAAGACAACCAATTTGCTATGGTTAGTATGCGTCCTAAAAAAAAAAAAAAAATATTTTTTTGTTCCCTGGTAAGTGTCTGTGTCGTGCTGTGTTAAAGCTCTAACTTTTTAATGAGCACATTGCCAAACAGCGATCTGTTCTGTAGAACTTGCTGAAAGAATACCAAAACTTATGAAGGATGATGATAGCATCTTTGAACGCGAGAAAGGAACTGGCTCTTATGAAATGGACAGTGATAACTAAGCAGTGTGGTGGTCTCATTATTGACGCTTTCTTTTCCCAATAAGCCTGTCTCTCCTTCATTTGCAACGCCACAACCACAGCGATAAAAATGATCTTTTTAAGAGCTCTTTCATTTAAGTTTTCTATTTGTGTTAGTCAGGAAAACAAGGTTTTGAATGGGTCCCAACCATCTCAGTCTGGTCTCTCTGGCCTTATCTACAAGGCCTCTAACATGTAATGTCCCTCTAATGTACTGATGTTCCTGATCCTATCCATCCTGGTCACTCCCAATGAGAACCTCAGCATCCTCGTCTCTGACATGTCCCAACCATCTCAGTCTGGCCTCTCTGACTTTATCTCCAAGGGCTCTAACATGTAATGTCCCATTCCTGATCCTATCCATCCTGGTCACTCCCACTGAGAACCTCAGCATCATCATCTCTGACATGTCCCAACCATCTCAGTCTGGCCTCTCTGACTTTATCTCCAAGGCCTCTAACATGTAATGTCCCGTTCCTGATCCTATCCATCCTGGTCACTCCCAATGAGAACCTCAGCATCCTAATCTCTGACATGTCCCAACCATCTCAGTCTGGCCTCTCTAACTTCTCCAAGGCCTCTAACGTGGACTGTCCCTCTGATGTACTCGTTTCTGATCCTATCCATCCTGGTCACTCCCAATGAGAACCTCAGCATCCTCGTCTCTGACATGTCCCAACCATCTCAGTCTGGCCTCTATGACTTTATCTCCAAGGCCTCTAACATGTAATGTCCCTATGATCCTATCCATCCTGGTCACTCCCAATGAGAACCTCAGCATCCTCGTCTCTGACATGTCCCAACCATCTCAGTCTGGCCTCACTGACTTTATCTCCAAGGCCTCTAACATGTAATGTCCGTCTGATGTACTGATGTTCCTGATCCTATCCATCCTGGTCACTCCCAATGAGAACCTCAGCATCCTCATATCTGCTTCCTGTCTTTTCCTCAGTGGCACTGTCCTGGGGCCAAACAACATGACTGGTCTCACTACAGTTTTGTATACCTTTCCTCTCTGATGAGACAAAATGTAATCTGGCATCCTGATGGCGCTAACCACTCGACCACCGTGCAGCCCCCATTCAGCATCATATGGCTAAATGTTATTTTGTGTGTTTCTAAGCCAGAGGAAATAAATGTAAATGTACGCCTTTGCAGCTGCATGACTAAACAACTGAGTCGTCCTGCTGTAACCTTCTCATCCGTACTGGCCAGTGTGCAAAAAAAAAAAACAGCCAGGAGACGGCATCCCCAGCTCTTCTCTGCCCCCCTCAGGTCAGACTGTGCACGGCAGGACTTCCGGTTTTCAAGGATATTAGTATTCCTGTTGCGGTGCAAACCTCCTCCCTTTTGTGCTGTGTTTTTATTGAGTCCTTTTCATTGAATCTCGGGGTTGTCGTGGCATGAAGCATTGGTTAAAGCTTTTACTTCAAAGTCTGAAAGAGGCTCGGCGTTAAATAGGGAATAGTGACGGGGGAAAAAAGTTCAGTTCTTTCAAATCTTATGTAAATAAAGTTCACATAAGACGGCGGATTACTTAATGACATCATACAATACGTGAACGTAGAGTCTTGAACCAGTCATGATGTTATATATATATCACTATATTGACACTTACTATGGTACCCATTATGACATTGGATGCTCATATCACCTCGTACTTCGGTACGTGACAACAAAAAAAAAATGTAAATAAAAAAAACAAAAAAACAAAACGAAACAAAACAAAAAAAACACCTTAAACTACATTAGGAAAGCAGGAAGTGAACAAATGTAACAATTATTGATTGTCAAAGTAATGTGGTATGTGGGAGGAAACCAGAGTACAAATAAAAATAAATAAAAATAGTAGTAAAAATAAAAATATAATAAAACAAAACAAAAAAAACTATATTATGAAAGCAGGAAGTGAACAAATGTAACAGTTATTGATTGTAAAAGTAATGTGGTATGTGGGAGGAAACCGGAGTACAAATAAAAAAAAATAAAATAAAAATGGTAGTAAAAATAAAAATAAAATCAAACAAAACAAAACAAACAAAAAACAACACAAAACAACAAAAAACAACAACTAAAACTACATTAGGAAAGCAGGAAGTGAACAAATGTAACAGTTATTGATTGTCAAAGTAATGTGGTATGTGGGAGGAAACCGGAGTACAAATAAAAATAAATTAAAATAGTAGTAAAAATAAAAACAAAACAAAACAAAACAAAAAACAAAACAAACAAACAAAAACAACTTAAACTACATTAGGAAAGCAGGAAGTGAACAAATGTAATGGTTATTGATTGTAAAAGTAATGTGGTATGTGGGAGGAAACCGGAGTACAAATAAAAATAAATAAAAATAGTAGTAAAAATAACAATAAAATAAAACAAAAAACAAACAAACAAACAAACAAAACAACTTAAACTACATTAGGAAAGCAGGAAGTGAACAAATGTAACAGTTATTGATTGTCAAAGTAATGTGGTATGTGGGAGGAAACCGGAGTACAAATAAAAATAAATATAAATAAAAATAGTAGTGAAAATACAATTAAAATTAAAAAATATATATATAAAAAAAAAACCAAAAAACAACTTAAACTATATTAGGAAAGCAGGAAGTGAACAAATGTAACAGTTATTATTGTCAAAGTAATGTGGTATGTGGGAGGAAACCGGAGTACAAATAAAAATAAATATAAATAAAAATAGTAGTAAAAATACAATTAAAATTAAAAAATATATATATATAAAAAAAACCAAACAACTTAAACTATATTAGGAAAGCAGGAAGTGAACAAATGTAACAGTTACTAATTGTAAAAGTACCAGATGGAGGGGTAGGATTTAATAAGCTTTGCTTCTTCCTACTCCTTTTGGACATGTGGAACTGTGAACTGATTATGGGATGCATTCAATTGTAATCTGATGCATGTTCAAATGAAATCAAACCATTACCATTACCATGGATGAAGGATGTGGATAAATACACAGTATAGGTCAGACAAACCCTTTCTACCGGATGTGTTGCATAATGTTATAACACAGGTTTTTGTCTAACACAACAGCCTCTCTGGTGCGGCGCTCTAGCAAAACCTTTGCAAGCAGATGTGAAATGAGGTGTGTGTGTGTCACTGCGACATTTATGTGCAATGCAGGTGCAAAATAATTGCTCTTTGCAGCAAGATAGGCTGACATACATACTGTACAGCAGAGGAAATATTCAACAAGTACTTCCACTTTTATGGACTATAAATGTAGTTAAAATGTTGTATTCTCCTGTTAAATTATACCATTGTTCTCTTTTGTACCTTCCAGTTTGCTTCTCTGCTTCACTTTTTATTGTTAATGTTAATGTTATTGATGATGATGACAGGTGTTCAATGCTGTTGACATTCACAGCCACCCCCATTGTTTGCATAAAGAGTACTACCTGGTACTCGGCCGAAGCAGCAACAACCTCCTCTGTTGCTAACTTATGCTAGCTAGTAGTGATGTTCTTGAATGCTTTGGTTGGAAAAAAAAGACTCAATAGCTTTTGAAACCGGGCTGCACGGTGGTTGAGTGGTTAGCGCGCAGACCTCACAGCTAGAAGACCGGGGGTTCAGTTCCACCCCGTGGGTTTACTCCGGTTTCCTCCCACATTCCAAAAACATGTCTATTATCGAAAACAACATGTCTATGTCTATTAGTTTATTTAGCCATGTTTATGCTTGCAAAAAAAACACACTAAACTCATCACACAGTAACTTAACACTCCAAAGGTGTACCTAAAAATATACAAAAAAGTACCAATATGAGTTTTGAAGTTTCCCATTCTGCATTGTGTCTGAGCAAAGCAGTTCATTGGAGGACATGCGGCATAGAAAGTGGTTAGTGCGCAGGCCACACAGCTAGGAGACCCGAGTTCAATTCCACCCTCGGCCATCACTGTGTGGAGTTTGCATGTTCTCGCCGTGCATGTGTGGGTTTTCTCAATTAAAATTAAAATTAAAATTAAAATTAAAATTAAAATTAAAATTAAAATTAAAATTAAAATTAAAATTAAAATTAAAATTAAAATTAAAATTAAAATTAAAATTAAAAAACTTAAATTATATTAAGTTAAAAATAAAAAATGAATGAATGAATGTAATCAGTATTGTGCATGGTGTTCGAGTGGTTAGTACGCAGACCTCACAGCTGGGAGACCAGGGTTCAATTCCTTTTTTTAAAAAATTAAAATTAAAAATTTAATTAAATTAAAAATAATTAAAAAATTAAAAAAGACAAACATACAAACTTAAATTATATTAGGAAAGCAGGAAGTGAACAAATGTAACAGTTACTGATTGTAAAAGTACCAGATGGAGGGGTAGGATTTAATAAGCTTTGCTTCTTCCTACTCCTTTTGGACATGTGGAACTGGGAACTGATTATGGGATGCATTCAATTGTAATCTGATGCATGTTCAAATGAAATAAAACCATTACCATTTATGCGATGGGCCGAGACTCTAATAAGGACGGATGAATGCTGGGATGCACCGCAAGCAAACCTACAGATGACATAGAGATGTTAGCAGATGGAATAATGAGACGATGCTGATGTGTGTTGTTATGGAAACAAGGCAGCTGCCACACTCTGGAGCCGCGAAATGTTAGACAGGAACTGTCCTGTAATTGCCTGCCATACAGGAAGTAGCAGGTAAGTAGCAGCGGTTAAAGTTAAGACGTGCAACAGCTTCCCAACTGGTATCATAATACTGCTGGCTGCTGTCAGGATGCTGTCAATGATGAAAAACACTTAGCCATTAAGCAAGAGTAAGGAGTAGCTCTCTCAGTGGCTGAGGCTCCAGGTGTACCAGGATACTACAAAATAAAAGAACGTGGAACGTGACGCATTAGGCCATTCGCCCCCAAAGAGTCAAATACCACTGCTAAATCTTGGTGAGCAAGGTCATGCTGGTAGTCATTTTGGAACCAGCGGGGTGTAGTGATGATGGACCACAATTACCAGGAGGCATAGCGTGTCCTCTTTACTCTCCCGACTGTCTGACTTTCACCTGTTTCCTCCCCATGAAGTCGTTTTGGAATTCCAAGCAACTCTCAGATGATCAAGCACTTATTTCCGAGGTCAAGGTGACGGAACCTGCAGACTATTGGTACGTGACTAAAATTAAAATTAAAATTAAAATTAAAATTAAAATTAAAATTAAAATTAAAATTAAAATTAAAATTAAAATTAAAATTAAAATTAAAATTAAAATTAAAATTAAAATTAAAATTAAAATTAAAATTAAAATTAAAATTAAAATTAAAATTAAAAAAAAAACTTAAATTATATTAGAATAAAAATTAAAAAATGAATGAATGTAACCTGTATTGTGCATGGTGTTTGAGTGGTTAGCGCGCAGACCTCACAGCTAGGAGACCAGGGTTCAATTCCACCCTCGGCCATCTCTGTGTGGAGTTTGCATGTTTCTTAAAATTAAAATTAAAATTAAAATTAAAATTAAAATTAAAATTAAAATTAAAATTAAAATTAAAATTAAAATTAAAATTAAAATTAAAATTAAAATTAAAATTAAAAACAAACAAATATTATATTATATATTAATATTATATACTAATAACATTATATTAGGAAAGCAGGACGTGAACATTAAAAACAACTTAAATTATATTAGGATGAAAATAAAAAATACAAAAACAAAAAAAAACAACTTAAATTATGTGTTACGTATATATATATATATATATATATATCACTATATTGACAGTTACTATGGTACCCATTATGCCATTGTATGGTCATATCACCTTGTACTTCGGTACGTGACTAAAATTAAAATTAAAATTAAAATTAAAATTAAAATTAAAATTAAAATTAAAATTAAAATTAAAATTAAAATTAAAATTAAAATTAAAATTAAAATTGGATAGAAATTTAAATAAAAAAAATACAATTACTAGGAGGCATAGCGTGTCCTCTTTACTCTCCTCTGACTTCCACCCATTCCCACCCATGAAGTCGTTTTGGAATTCCAAGCAACTCTCAGATAATAAAGCACTTATTTCCGAGGTCCAGGCATCAAACGGAACCTGCAGACTTCTTAAAGCCATGGGAGAAGTATGTCACCTCTGGTGTGTGCTTATGTAGAGAAAGACCACATAACCCACACAATAAGTGTCCCAAGTTCCGTTTGTCTCGGTCCATGGGAAGTGGGTCAGATCATAAAGGTGAACATCCAAGTGGGCTTCAGTTTATGAAGTTCCGTGGTTACGAACGCGCTTCTCTAAATTACACTGGTCTACAAGACAAAGGTCACTAAGGTCACTCATAGAGAAAGAGTAAGTCAGAAGTATCCAAGATACAGTATTTGGGGTCCAAATACTTGCAGAAAAGTGGACATGTAAACAAATTTTCATGAACAAAAATTTACTTTTTTGGAAGCTATAGTGCAGATCATTATAAGCAGCTGGTGGCAAATCTCCTGAAGTCCTACAAAACCTGATGTCTTAGGATATTTCTGGTTTATTTCTCGACACATTTTGAAACAGGTCGAGTCCGAATAGTTGTAGATTTGTGTTATTTACGACCTAATTTTGGTCTGAACGCACATTGTTGATTTGTTAATATTTGGTTGTTTATATTTCAATGTCAATATTATATTTAATATATATTAAATATAATATATATTAATATTTCAATGTCCCGTGTTTGATGCAAAGTCTAAACGGGCAATTTTGTGGCGTTGAAGGAGTTGAGACCTTCAAACGTAATTATTCTAGCAGTCACTTTTATTGCAAATGTTGATCTGAATTGGGGTTCGGACGGGGTAGTAGAGATATAATGCCTTCATCAAAGCAGTCAAAGGGTTATTGTTATTGTATGGCAGGAATGAGCCAATGAGGTCACTTCGGGTGCCTTGAAGGTAGAAATGTGTGAAATAAATGCAGGCATAACAGTACCCCCCCCATGGTTTTTGCTCTCACGAGAAAAAGAGAACGCAATTATACTCCAACGTCATCAGCAGTGCCGTAATTATTTTTTAAGGCTTTGTTCCAGTTGCCAGGAAACGCTGGAAAAAACATTCCTGAATATGATTACACAATGCTTGGTTGCTGTATATCTAATACAGTTTTATATGTTTTTTTTTGTTTGACAAACAACCATTCACACTCACATTCATACTTATGGACAATTTGGAGTCGCTAATTAACCTAGCATGTTTTTGGAATGTGGGAGGACTCACCACTTTCTATGCCGCATGTCCTCCAATGAACTGCTTTGCTCAGACACAATGCAGAATGGGAAACTTCAAAACTCATATTGGTACTTCTTTGTATATTTTTAGGTACACCTTTGGAGTGTTAAGTTACTGTGTGATGAATTTAGTGTTTTTTTTGCAAGCATAAACATGGCTAAATAAACTAATAGACATAGACATGTTTTTGGAATGTGGGAGGAAACCGGAGTACCCGGAGAAAACCCACACATGCACGGATAGAACATGGAAACTCTGAGGGTGGAATTGAACTCTTGGTCTCCTAGCTGTGAGGCATGCATGCTAACCACTCGATTGTATGCAATAGCATATTCCAAAATTTCAAAATGGTCCTTGCATCCTTTAATTTTTCCAGAATGTGGCCTTTGGACACTCCAGGCCTTACAACAAAGTTGAGAATCGAACCCATAAGAGCTTCATACATCTTTACATGCTTAAGTGATTATGACATCATTCATCTGAAGATAATCTTAGGTTCGCTGCCCACATACATGCTGTTTAAATGCACTCGAGTGAGTCATGTGTCACCCACATACATGTAGTACAGTACATGTGACGTCAGGCTGTGAGGCGCAGAAACCGTGTGCTGTTTTTAGCGACACAACATATTTGTTTTTACAAATATTCATCCACAAAAAAAGCTATGATTTATTTAATTTTGGGAAAACGTCCATAAAGTGAGGGACGACCATCGCGGTTTCCATAGTTTTTGTCGTTTGATGTCATAGGGTTTTATCAAGCGTTTATTCCCACTTTGTCAGTCCTTGAACGCACCATAGTTGCGTGCTTTGAGATAAAATAACTATAACTATATAACTACATAAAAAAATACTAAAATTAAAAAGAAAAATAAATAAATAAATAAATAAATATATAAATAAATAAATAAATAAATAAATAAATAAAAATAAAAAATAATAAAAAATAATAAAAAATAATAAAAAATAATAAAAAATAATAAAAAATAATAAAAACATAAAGAAATAATAAAAAAATAAAAATAAAGAAGTAATAAAAAAATAAAAAAATAACAAAAAAGAGATAAAATAACTTTCCACAAATAGACATATATGTGCACCTCTCTATATGAATGCATAAATGTTTAACTCTGAGGATGAGTCCGTCCACCCCACGGAAACTCCCAGAAACTGATTTTGTAATCAAAACCTAAAACCCATCAACTGGCTGGTAAATCAACAGTTTTGTCGCCAACGATCCGGTACAGCGTCCGCATGACGTCCGCAGCGCCATGCTGCGCCAATCTCCTGTCAATCAACCTTCCCTCACCCAAGATACCTGAACATAATAAACAAACCATATGTTTCCCTTACGGCCCACACATGCAGTCCCTCTGGTTCCTTTCACCATCAACGTCCAGTGACGTCATTCGCAGCTCAGGCCTTTCACGGCGTGTTAGTCATATTGTCATTGTGCGCGATAACTGCAATCAACCCACTTGACTTGCTTTCTCTCTGTGGACTGTGACAGTATGTGTGTGTATGTGTGTGTGTGTTTGCACGGTTAATTTGCGTCTGAGTCGGTATGAAAAAGGGTCTGAGAGTTCCTGTAGCGGCGGCTCCGGTGACGTCAATTACATTGTAAGTATGGCGACGGTTCAAGCGAACGCTGGTAGCAATCACTCGTCTGAGAGTTGCACCTCAGTCCAACAATGCGAGTACAGCATCGGCTCGCAATCATCATTCCGTATGTCGCACGCTGGGTCGTTCCTGAGAGGGAGCTATTGTTCAGTTATTAGCGTCACATGATACATGTTGTTCTGCTTTGATGGATTTGAAAGTTTACCTTGGGAAAATCATTACATCCCAGTCAGTTTTCTAAAGACAGCCTCTTCAGTACTGGAAATGTTGGATGAAAAAATATTGAAAAACCAAAACCTACCACCTACCAAAAGACAGATTAGACAAAAAATTTTGTTTCTACCTTTTTCCGTTCTTCAGTAATCAACATGGGTAAGTTTCAGGAAAATATCAGTTCCCAACTAAAAAGAAAAAAAAAAACAGCTTTTTGTGAAAAGATACATTTCAAGCATAACTCCATATTTTTCGCTCTTGTGACAGCTCAAGTATGTAAACTATTCCAACATAAACAACACAAAAAAATTAAAATTAAAATTAAAATTAAAATTAAAATTAAAATTAAAATTAAAATTAAAATTAAAATTAAACAAACTTAAAGTATATTAGGATAAAAATAAAAAATTAATGAATGTAACCAGTATTGCGCATGGTGTTCGAGTGGTTAGTGCACAGACCTCATAGCTAGGAGACCAGGGTTCAATTCCACCCTCGGCCATCTCTGTGTGGAGTTTGCATGTTCTGCCCATGCATGCGTGGGTTTTTTTTCCGGGTACTCCTCAACAACTCCAAAAACATATTATAGAAAACAACATGTCTATGTCTATTAGTTTATTTAGCCATGTTTATGCTTGCAAAAAAATACTAAACTCATCACACAATAACTTAACACTCCAAAGGTGTACCTAAAAATATACAAGGAAGTACCAATATGAGTTTTAAAGTTTCCCATTCTGCATTGTGCAGAATTAAAATTAAAATTAAAATTAAAATTAAAATTAAAATTAAAATTAAAATTAAAATTAAAATTAAAATTAAAATTAAAATTAAAATTAAAATTAAAATTAAAATTAAAATTAAAATTAAAATTAAAATTAAAATTAAAATTAAAAAACACTTAAATTATATTAGGAAAGCAGTAAGTGAACAAATGTAACAGTTTCTGATTGTAAAAGTACCAGATGGAGGGGTAGGATTTAATAAGCTTTGCTTCTTCCTACTCCTTTTGGACATGTGGAACTGTGAACTGATTATGGGATTCATTCAATTGTAATCTGATGCATGTTCAAATGAAATCAAACCATTATGTACGTATATCACGTTTTTATAGCACACCAGCTAACTGACCTAGTTGAGTCACTTCTGCTAGTACAATAAAAATGAATGAATGAATGAATGAAGAAGCATGACTCAACCGTCCCTCTATACATCTGGCACCTCAGCTTGCAGGGCATGAAGGCAATGCTCAAAATCAGACAAGGTCAATTGCATGCTCCTGAACCATAGAAAATCCTACCCACTGATGCTTTAAATGGGAGTGTTAATGACTATGTGGAAGACGGTTTCATTCACAGTGACGGTATTTAAGTCGCAACATCTCGCAGTGGGTCGTTAGTTCACATCAAAAGCAGCGTGAGACCTCAAGCCAAATCCGTACAAAGGAGCCATTACTGATGCATGTGCTGCACATGGGGGTGCGATATCGGGCTATTTCTGGTCACCTCCTAATGGCCCCTTACAGACAGCGTGTTCTTAGCGGGTTGTGGACATGTATTATTGAAACGGGAACATCTTGGAGGACACAAAATGGCTCTTACACAACTAAATGAGTGGATGCGTTCACTAAAAATAGAGTACTATATCGACTCCCAAACATTAACAATAAACAGTAAGGGGTGAGCAAACAGTGACTCATGTCTTAAGATAAATATTTATAATCTGATATAATAATAGAGAGCCAGAAATAGCTACTTTGCAAATGGAAAATATACAAATACTTAAAAGTAAAAAGGCCTGTGTATTACTGCTGGAACCTCGCTATCAATATCCATCCATTCATTTCTATGCTGCTTATCCTCACTACGGGGGTATGCTGGAGCCTATCCCAGCTGTCTTTGCATGAGAAGCAGGGTACAAACTGGACTGGTGGCCAGCCAATCACAGGGCACATATAGACAAACAACCATTCACACTCACATTCATACCTATGGACAATTTGGAGTCGCTAATTAACCTAGCATGTTTTTGGAATGTGGGAGGAAGTCTTCTAGGTCCTGAAGCACAGCAAAACAACCACAGACCATCACACTACCACCACCATATTTTACTGTTGCTATGATGTTCGAGGATTTTTTTTTTTGGTAGACAGTAGAATTCATGGTTCCATTTATCACAGCAAGTCTTCCAGGTCCTGAAGCAGCAAAACAACCCCAGACCATCACACTACCACCACCATATGTTACTGTTGCTTGTGGGATATTTTTGGTAGACAGCAGAATTCATGGTTCAATTTATGACAGCAAGTCTTCTAGGTCCTGAAGCAGCAAAACAACCCCAGACCATCACACTACCACCACCATATTTTACTGTTGGTATGATGTTCGAGGATTTTTTTTTTTGTAGACAGCAGAATTCATGGTTCCATTTATCACAGCAAGTCTTCCAGGTCCTGAAGCAGCAAAACAACCCCAGACCATCACACTACCACCACCATATTTTACTGTTGGTATGATGTTCGAGGATTTTTTTTTGTAGACAGCAGAATTCATGGTTCCATTTATCACAGCAAGTCTTCCAGGTCCTGAAGCAGCAAAACAACCCAGACCATCACACTACCACCACCATATTTTACTGTTGCTTGTGGGATATTTTTGGTAGACAGCAGAATTCATGGTTTCATTTATCACAGCAAGTCTTCTTCTCGGTCCTGAAGCAGCAAAACAACCCCAGACCATCACACTACCACCACCATATTTTACTGTTGCTTGTAGGATATTTTTGGTAGACAGTAGAATTCATGGTTCCATTTATCACAGCAAGTCTTCCAGGTCCTGAAGCGGCAAAACAACCCCAGACCGTCACACTACCACCACCATATTTTACTTTTGCTTGTGGGATATTTTTGGTAGACAGAATTCATGGTTCCATTTATCACAGCAAGTCTTCCAGGTCCTGAAGCAGCAAAACCACCCCAGACCATCACACTACCACCACCATATTTTACTGTTGCTATGATGTGCTTTTTAAAGCCACATGTAAAGGGAGACACACATTCCAAAAAGTTCAACTTTTGTCTCCTCGGACCTCAGAGTATTTTCCCAAAGGTCTTGGAGATCATCAAGCAAAATTGAGACGAGCCTTAATGTTCTTTTTGTTCATCAGTGGTTTTGGTCTTGGAACTCCGCCCTGCTATCCGTTTTTTCCAGTTCCTTAACTGAGGCAAGTGAGGCCTGCGGTTCTTTGGATGTTGTTGTGGGGTCTTTTGTGACCTGTTAGCTGAGTCGTCGCTGTGCTCTTGGGACCCTTTTGATTGGCCGACCACTCTTGTGAAGGTTCACCACTTTTTCATGTTATCCATTTGTAGATAATGACTCTCACTGTGGTTGGCTGGAGTCCCAATGCTTTAGAAATGCCTTTATAACCTTTTTCCAGACTGATAGATCTTAATTAATCTCATTAACCATCAACAGTCACCGCTAATACTTTGTATGGAAAATAAACAGTGGGTGACTGATGATGTGTCACATTAAATCCCACTCAAGTTCCTTCCCGATGCCTCAGTTGATTAAATGAATAATACTACCACAATTATTTTTTTTTAAAACGTCATTCCACTACCAAAAATAAAACAACATTTCACCAACAAAGTGTGTTGGTAGTGGGAAGCGTGACAGGTTGTAAACCTCCCACAGACGCCACTTTCAATGAGCGTCAATGTTTATTCACATACATGTCACACATGTTCAAACTTTCCTGAGGATGGACTATAATTATAATGTCAGTCATCATTGGGATAATGGGCGCAGATGGAGCCTATCCCAGCTGTCTTGGAGCGAGAGGCAGGGTACACCCTGGACTGGTGGCCAGCCAATCACAGGGCACATATAGACAAACAACCATTCACACTCACATTCATACCTATGGACAATTTGGAGTCGCTAATTAACCTAGCATGTTTTTTTTTGGAATGTGGGAGGAAACCGGAGTACCCGGAGAAAACCCATGCATGCACGGGGAGAACATGCAAACACCACACAGAGATGGCCGAGGGTGGAATTAAACTCGGGTCTCCAAGCTGTGTGGCCTGCGCACTAACCACTTTCTATGCCGCATGTCCTCCAATGAACTGCTTTGCTCAGACACAATGCAGAATGGGAAACTTCAAAACTCATATTGGTACTTTGTATATTTTTAGGTACACCTTTGGAGTGTTAAGTTACTGTCTGATGAGTTTAGTGGTTTTTTTGCAAGCATAAACATGGCTAAATAAACTAATAGACATAGACATGTTGTTTTCTATAATAGACATGGTAATGGTAATGGTTTTATTTCATTTGAACATGCATCAGATTACAATTGAATGCATCCCATAATCAGTTCACAGTTCCACATGTCCAAAAGGAGTAGGAAGAAGCAAAGCTTATTAAATCCTACCCCTCCATCTGGTACTTTTACAATCAGTAACTGTTACATTTGTTCACTTCCTGCTTTCCTAATATAATTTAAGTTTGTTTTTTATTTTTAAATTTTGATTTTAATTTCTATTCTATTTTAATTTTAATTTTAATTTTAATTTTAATTTTAATTTTAATTTTAATTTTAATTTTAATTTTAATTTTAATTTTAATTTTAATTTTAATTTTAATTTTAATTTTAATTTTAATTTTAATTTTAATTTTAAGTCATTCTCAAAACCTTAAACTGTAGTACCCATGACCCATGACTGTAGTACCGTTTTGTTTTTTTTTTTACATTATTAGTGGAACATTTTTCCCTTCATTACATGCATATCATCCTCTTCACGCCCTTTTCAAAAGAACCACGTTCAAAGTCTCTTATCTTATCTTATAAGGGACAAACCACTTCCTGTTGCTGGGTTACAATAATTCCGCCATTAGTATTCACTATTGAGCTGCAGCCGGAAGCAGAGGCTCCGCTAGACAATGACGGCCAATGCAGGTCATTGTAATTGCAACAGCAGAGATCCTCGACAGGAAGCTTTCGTTTCAGACCATTTCGCTGTAAAAAAAAAAAAAAATTGATGTGTATGGCGACGCACTGCAGCATGTTGTGTAGCGTTGCATTGCTAGTACGGTGTATGTCATATAAAAAAAATAAAGCATCTCATATTGCATTTTTCTTTTAATCACCATTTTTTTATGTTTGCACTGTTTTTCTGTGAGGCCGACCGAAAAGCGTCATTGCAGAAGTGCTCCATATGTCAAGTTCAGTTACCATGGTGATGTGTTTCATGGTTGAAGAGGAGTTCCCTGCGTGAGGGTGGCAAATACTCAGCATGAACATCAATTATCTTTTTGTATGTGTGTGAAATATATTTCTTGTTTTGGTTTTTACTTCCGTTTTGGGATTTGGGATCATCAAAATGAGGATGTGTTTCCTTCAAAAGATATCAATTCCCAATGTACATATATACATATATATACATATATACATATACATACGTACATATATACATACATATACATACGTACATATATACATATATACATATACACACATATAGATATACATATATACATATACACACATATACATATACATATATACCTATACACATATACACACATATAGATATACATATACACACATATACATATACATATATACCTATACACACATATACATACACATATACACACATATACATACATACATACATATATATACACACATATACATACATACATATACATATACACATATGTACATACATATACATATATACACATATGTACATATACATACATATATACACATATGTACATATACATATATACACATATATATACATATATACACATATATACATATATACACATATATACATATATACACATATATACGCACACATATATACACACACACATATATATATACATATACACACATATATATACATATACACACATATATATACATATACACACATATATATACATATACATATACACACATATATATATATACACATATATATATACATAGATACATATACATATATACATATACACATATATACATATATACATATATATACACATACATACATACATATACATATATATACATACATATATATACATATACACACATATATATATACATATACACACACATATATATACATATACATACATATATACATATACATACATATACATATATATATTGCTCCATGACTTACACAAAATAAACACAGTTATGACACTGATCAATTGTTACTTACTGCTTGCTCTTCTGATTCTTCCACACGACCAAGTAACATTGGAAAAAGGCATCGAACTTCAGCAAGTTTGTCAGCTAGTCCAGCTGCATACTGGTCCATGTTCATGAAACAGTCCTGTGTGAAATGCCGTTGACAGATTAAAATGGATTTCTTTTGCAGGAACTCCAACCAATTGTGCCTGATTTAGGGATTGTAAACAAATGTGGCTTTCCCTTAGAAGCCATTGCTAGCAACGTAAACAGAGAAGTAGAGCTAGGGGGAAGGGCAGAGAGTGTATCGCGCTTACAGCCACACCCATATAAGGAAGAATGCTCCTCTGTGACATCACAAAAGGAACAGTTTTGCAACGCCTTCTAAAACGAAGTGTTTTGAGCCATCCCTGACTTCTTTTAGGGTTCAATTCCAAATGTGTAAACCTCATTATCGAAAACTTTGGCATCGTTTAACATGAGAATACAACATTCTAATTACATTTATATTATTATTATATTACATATATATTATAATTATATTATAATACATTTATATTACTTTTTTTTTGCAGGGTGGAAAATGTATATCATTCTATGAATGAACAGGTAAGTTCCACATGGCGGACAAGGTTTACATCAAATTAAAAACAACCACAAGGCTCGGATTCAAACCCCCGGGGGCCTGAATGTGGCCAAGCCTGTATAACCTACAAACCTATTTTTTTAGACATCAAAAAATACCTATTATTTAATGTGTTGCATGGTCCAAAGTCCTGCCATGTCCTCTGCGATATAAATTCCCATAGTTTGGAAGTTGTTTGGAAGTGATGCACTGCTCACTTGTGAAAATGAATACACACTGCCACCTAGTGGGTAGGAAGGTTATGCATCTCATTGGGACAAGAAATGAAACCATATTTGCAGCATTTTGACACAAATAGGTAACACCTGAGACATATAAGATGTACAAATGACATTTGATTTATTGTTATATTTGTATTAGGGGTGTCCAACATATTGAATAGTTAAGAAAAAACTACGCTCTTACATTTTTCATTTCGTTTAAACAATTTTTTATATAGTCTTGTTCTCATAAAATGATGACTTTATTTCTATGATATTTTTTTCTACAACCTAACTTTATTTTATTCTTAATGTAATATTATGATTTTATTCCCTTACTTTATTCTTGTAATTTTTTTTTCCAACCTAATTTTCTAAACATTAAATTACAACTTTTTGTTTGTTTTTCATAATATTACGGCTTTAAAAATTGTATTAAAATTTAATTTAAATTTAACTTTATGCTACTTAAATGTTGTTATTTTTTTCTTCATAATAATAATGCAGTGTTATTCTCATAACATTATGACCTTTTGCTCATTAGATTCAAATTTTTTTTCAGAATATTTTTTCTTTATTCTGATTGTTTCACTTTTTATTTTATTTTGTTATGAGTTATTTTGTTTTTCTTGTATAATTGGGACTTTTTCTTATTAGAATATCACTTTACAAAGGTAATATTAGGACTTTTTTTCTCGTGAATGTACAACTTTATTTTCATAAATTTACGGCTTTATTCCAGTAAATTTACGTTTTTTGATCACTCTGAAATTTACAACATTTTTGTCTTAAATTACGACTTTATTCTTGTTCTGTAAACTTACAACTTTTTTTCTTGTAAATTTATGACTTCTTTTCTTATGAATTTATGACTTCATTCTATTAATGTAAATGTTAGACTTGTAAATTTTTTACTTTTTTTATTGTAAATGTACAACTTTATTTTTGTACATTTCCGACTTTATTCTTGTAATTTAAGATTTTTTTGGGGGGGGGGGGAATTTCCGACATTTTTTCTCTGAAAATTTTTATTCTGAAAAAGATTTTTTTCTCAAACGCTCAGATAATTTTTCATGGAAAGACTTTTGGCCTTGGGGAAAAAAAAAATTCTTGTGCATGTACGTATTTTCATACGACTTTATTCTTATAAATTTAAGACTTTTCTTGGAAATTTTTTTTTTTTTCCCCAGAAAATTCCAACTTTATTCTGGTAAATTATTGGAATATTTTAATACTCTGTTGTAACAGGAATTGCCTAAGACAGCTATGACATAGTGGGGATTTATGTGACTTTCGACAAAATTAAAAAACACAGAAAGGATATTCTTCACAAGATTTTTGGCTCGTCTTTGGCTCGACTTTATGAGAGGCCTCGACAGCATAGTTTGAGTTCGCTGTCAAAACGCGTAATACGACGCAGCGCTACAGTGAAGGACGTCATTGGAGTCGACTGTGCATCACCATTTTTTTTTTCATTGCGTTAAATACCGACATTGTTGTATAACTGTGATGAATGACTAAGCCACCATTCTGCAGGATGTGATTCATGAGGCTTTCAATGGGAAATGGTAAAAACACATTTCAAAGTGTTTTAATTACAGAGGAAGCAGACGCAGACATCGGTGAAATTACCACAAAATTCCGGCTCAAGGAAAATATCCTTGTACTTTATGGTTATGTAATGACGCCATGACAGACAGGCGGCCATTGTAGGGTAGTACCTTACCTTACCCATTAGGCGGCTGGGATAGGCTCTGGCTTAGGGTAAGTGGTAGATTTTCGGCGGGGTTCTGTTGCTTCTCTTTAATGCAGCGGCGTCCAAAGTTAGACCATTTGGGGGCCCCCATTTCTAAAAATAGAATTTAACAAAAAAAACCCCAGCAAAAATTAGAACATCAGCAGTGGTTTTTAGAGTTTTGTTCTCATAATATAATAACTTTATTTCTATGATATTTTTGTCCACAACCTAACTTTGTAGTTATTTTCTTTTATTCTTAATGTAAAATTATGACTTTATTCTTGTAATAGAATTTTTTTTCCCAACTTAATTTTCCAAACATTAAACTACAACTTTTTGTTTTTTTCTAAATATAATATTAAGGCTTTAAAAGTTGTATTAAATTTTAATTTTAACTTAACTTTATGCTATTTAAATGTTATTTTTTCCTTTATAATAATGCAGTGTTATTCTCATAAATTTATGCCTTTTTGCTCATTGGATTTTAAGTTTTTTTTTCTAGAATATTTTTCTTTATTCTGATTGTTTCAATTTTTCATTTTATTTAGTTATGAGTTATTTTGTTATTCTTGTAAAATTGGGATTTTTATAAGAATATCACTTTTTTCTTGTAGTATATTCTATTCTAGTTATATTTTGTTTCTCATAACATTAGGGCTTTAAAATTTTTATTAAAATTTAATTTTAATTTAACTTTATGCTACTTAAATGTTATTTTTTCCTTAATAATAATAATAATGCAGTTATTCTTATAAATTTATGACATTTTGCTCATTGGATTTTAACTTTTTTTCCAGAATATTTTTTCTTTATTCTGATTGTTTCAATTTTTTATTTTATTTAGTTAGTTATTGAGTTATTTTGTTATTCTTGTAAAATTGGGATTTTTATAAGAATATCACTTTTTTTCCTCGTAGTATATTCTATTCTATTCTATTTATATTTTGTTTCTCATAATATTAGGGCTTTAAAATTTGTATTTAAAATTAATTCTGAATTAACGTCATGCTACTTAAATGTTGTTATTTTGTTTTTTCTAACTATTCAGAACTCTTGTGACATTTCATGAGGACATTTATTTGTACTTAGTATAAATTCTAAAATTAGAATTTAACAAAAAAACAGCAAAAATTAGAACATCAGCAGTTGTTTTAGAGCAATGAAGTACATATATTAAGAGAAAAAAGTTGTACATAGTTTTGGAAAATTAGATTGGGGAAAGTTATAATATAAAAATAAAGTAATATAATTATGTAATATAATAAGTAACATTATGGAAATAAATTGTACAAAAAGCTGGCGTGTTTCTTTTAATTTTGTTTTATTTTGAAGGCCTAGTTGTACCGGCAACAGGATGTACTACGCCGGTTTTGCCCGAGTGATGCCGAACCCACCGGAAGCTGTGCTGTAAGGATTTTTTGTTCCCCCATGAAAATAAAAATATAACATGCTATTAAAACGGGAAAGCGCCCAGGAAAGCCGGGAAAAGTGCGATAATTTTGCCCAGCGAAAACGGGAATGTTTACAATCACGGAAGTACACAATGCATTAAATGAATTTAAACGCCTGTACACTAGGTGTCGCCATGTAGCTTAATGTTGCTTGCTAGCACGCTGTTAAGGCGGAGAAAGGAAGAACACAGCTGTGCTCGGTCACTGAGAGTAAACACATAAGGTAAACCCAATTTGTCCTTATTTTGTAGTATTAAGAAACTCGGTTTACATTTTATTTAACTTCTTAACTGTTAGTGGTAATGTCTGTATCTCTGTTTAACCTGACAAAATGCAACAATGTCGCTTCATGTCCGAGTGGGGCTAATGTTGGCATAGCTTCTTGGGTATTACATGAACGACTAAACCAGTGCTTTCTTTGCTAGCTAGGAGGTCAATTTTAACGCAGTGAGCATTTAATTTACATTTTTTTTCATATTTTTATATTGAATTCCGACTGTCAGTATAACTGAGCTTCTCAATAAAAATATGTCTCTTTTTTTTTACCTTACAGCCGGAGATGAACTTGACGTAGCGTTCAAGCGTACCACCTGTGTTTCCGGACCACGTGACCTCCTCGTGATGGCCAGTCCGGTTACCCTGGTCATCAGGGCGCCGAACCAGAAGTACGACGACCAGACTATTAACTGCTTCCAGAACTGGACCGTGGAGAAGCTGAAAGCACACTTGTCGGATGTGTACCCGAGTAAACCTGTGAGTATTCCACTTCCGGTATGATCCCAAACATCTCATCCGTACTGTAAAGGATTGTTGACACCATAATAAGAACAGCTATACAATAATAATTGATTGACATGTGGCGGCCATTAGGTCATTAGGTGCTAGGTGTCTATTTTGGGACACTTTTAATCCTGCTAGTGAGTCTCGTAAACAGAGATGAGGGTTGAATCCCTTGGCTTGAGATCAATGGCCATGTTCCAGAAGTCCACCGCGTATAGAAATTATAACATGATTGTGCGTCAGTGTTGTTTGTCATTGCTGTTTTATGGATGAATACAGCCTATTATTAGTAAAAAAATATGCATATTTAAGCAAATTGTATGTAGTTTTGGCCAAAATTTTAAGCATAAAAATTGCTAAATTGAACACACAACACAAACTGTTACTTACTAGTGCCGCAAAGCATGCTGAGTAGTGCACCGGTAACAACAATATGGGCTATAAACAATGCAACACTATGCTAATGACCCTCCTTGTTCACTTCCTTGACCTCCTCCACGTGGTAATGGTTTTATTTCATTTGAACATGCATCAGATTACAATTGAATGCATCCCATAATCAGTTCACAGTTCCACATGTCCGAAAAGGAGTAGGAAGAAGCAAAGCTTATTAAATCCTACCCCTCCATCTGGTACTTTTACAATCAGTAACTGTTACATTTGTTCACTTCCTGCTTTCCTAATATTGTTTAAGTTTTTTTTAATTTTATTTTTTATTCTAATATAATTCAAGTTTTTTTTTGTTTTTTAATTTTAATTTTTTAATATAATTTAAGTTTTTTTATTTTAATTTAAAATTAAAATAAAATTTTAACATTTTTAGATAATTGTTTATTTTTAGCCTTATGCATTATTTTTGCTGTTTTAAAGATTAACTCTCAACATATTTTGCAATCAAGCAATAATGGCACAAACTCTGCAAACAGTTGGCGGAGAGAATACGACCAGCTACCCAGCATGCCTTGCGGCAGGTACTGTATGAGTGTAATTTGACCATCCATTGGCGAATTTAACTAAAATATGAATAGTGTAATCAGAAGATGCATTCAAAGACATGTCGTGACATGTAGTACTCTACAAGACTGGTCGCTAGGTGTCAGTAATATTACATTGATGAGACAATGGCCGTCACAGGAAATACTGTACAGAAACCAGAAGTAAAATAGGCGAATGCTAATGTCTTATTTATGCCTTTATATGTCTACTATATTAGATAACAGGAGTGTAAAGGTGACTATAGGGGTGTTATTTCATGTCTAGAGGGCTCTAATAATGTTAACAGATTGTCTATGCTTAAGTATGAAAACATTCTGTTTATCAATAGGGAATTGTACATTACGGAAAATTCTCGGTTGGGTCTCGAACCATTTTTTTGGTCATGTCCAGCCGTCGGGGCAGATAGTATTGTTGATCGAAATGCTAAAAAGTTTGCTGTGCCAGGAAAAGATGTAAGCTAGTTCTCCCCTGTTATATAGATTTGATGTTTGTTGTTATGCAAATTTGAAGCGTCTGGACCAGAAAGAGCAGGAGGCGATGGAAAATGAAAACAGAGTACGGCAATACAAAGAGACAACAATTATAGATTTCCTATAAAATATACATTTTCTAAAGACCTTTTGTCATAAAGTACTTGCTAGTAGAAATGTCTGAAAGTATAAAATGAAGTAACTTTGCCGTGTTCTAAATACATGAGTTGAAAAAGCCACTGAGATTATGGCTGTGTTGTGCTGCTAATCTGACCGTGCCCCCTTTTCCGTTCCGTTTGCTCAGAACTGATGTAACCCATTATTAGACGTGCTTTGTTTGCGGAACGTAAGAACTGAAAGGTAGCTCTATAATATAATACCTGGATACATGCCGGCGTGTAGAAATGTATCAAACATAATGCTAATGCCGCTATACGACTTGAACAATAGATAGTCACACGTTCCAATGTGCTTTCAGAGCTCCAAAGACCAGAGACTAGTTTATTCCGGGAAGCTGCTTTTGGATCATCTGACTTTAAAAGACGTGCTCAGAAAGGTAAGCTTTTCTTCATCACATGAAAAACACAAGATATGGAGCTCTGATTTTAAAATGTTCCCACAAAATATAAAATATGTAGGTTTTTGTTCTCAAAAACTGATGACCACCACAAGGATCTTCTAGTCTATATATATTTCGAAATTTTTAGTCATATTGGAAATGGAACTTATAATGAATACCGTATTTTCCGGACTATAAGTGGGACTTTTTTTATAGGTTGGCTGTTCCTGTGACTTATACTCCAGAGCGACTTATAAATGAAAAAAAAATTTTTATGTTACATAAACACTGGACACCTTTTCTGTTTATGTTTATTTTTTGTGTAGCTGAATAAGCATTGTGTTAGCATATCTTACACCAATTCAGCCTGTTCTCTATTCTTTTATTAATGTTAGAACTTGCCTTTCCAGATGACGTAATGTGTGTTTTGGTCAAGTAGTTTGGAAAATACCGTATTTTCTGGACTATAAGTCGCTCCGGAGTCTAAGTCGCACAATGCCAAAACTGCATAATTAGGTTAAAAAAACATACATAAGTCACACTGGAGTATAAGTCACACAAGGCCAAAACTGCATAATTAGGTAGAAAAAAAAAATACATACGTCACACTGGAGTATAAGTCGCACAAGGCCAAAAATGCATAATTAGGTAGAAAAAAACATACATAAGTCGCACTGGAGTATAAGTCGCACAAGGCCAAAAATGCATAATTAGGTAGAAAAAAACCATATATAAGTCACACTGGAGTATAAGTTGTACAAGGCCAAAAACGCATAATTAGGTAGAAAAAAAACATATATAAGTCACACTGGAGTATAAGTAGCACAAGGCCAAAAATGCATAATTAGGTAGAAAAAAACATACATAAGTCATACTGGAGTATAAGTCGCACAAGGCAAAAAATGCATAATTAGCTATAAAAAACATACATAAGTCATACTGGAGTATAAGTCGCACAAGGCCAAAATGCATAATTAGGTAGAAAATAAACATACATAAGTCGCACTGGAGTATAAGTCGCACAAGGCCAAAAATGCATAATTAGGTAGAAAAAAACATACATAAGTCGCACTGGAGTATAAGTCGCACAAGGCCAAAAATGCATAATTAGGTAGAAAAAAACCATATATAAGTCACACTGGAGTATAAGTCGTACAAGGCCAAAAACGCATAATTAGGTAGAAAAAAACATATATAAGTCACACTGGAGTATAAGTAGCACAAGGCCAAAAATGCATAATTAGGTAGAAAAAAACATACATAAGTCATACTGGAGTATAAGTCGCACAAGGCCAAAAATGCATAATTAGGTAGAAAAAAACATACATAAGTCGCACTGGAGTATAAGTCGCACAAGGCCAAAAACGCATAATTAGGTAGAAAAAAACATATATAAGTCACACTGGAGTATAAGTAGCACAAGGCCAAAAACGCATAATTAGGTGTAAAAACATACATAAGTCACACTGGAGTATAAGTCGCACAAGGCCAAAAATGCATAATTAGCTATAAAAAAACATACATAAGTCGCACTGGAGTATAAGTCGCACAAGGCCAAAAATGCATAATTAGGTAGAAAAACATACATAAGTCACACAAGGCCAAAAATGCAAAATTATGTAGAAAAACATACATAAGTCACACAAGGCCAAAAATGCAAAATTATGTAGAAAAAAAACATACATAAGTCACACTGGAGAATAAGTCGCACAAGGCCAAAAATGCATAATTAGGTAGAAAAAAACATACATAAGTCGCACTGGAGTACGTGTCCAGTGTGACTTATGTATGTTTTTTCTACCTAATTATGCATTTTTGGCCTTGTGCGACTTATACTCCGGAGCGACTTATAGTCCAGAAAATACGGTATATTAATGGTATGGTGAGGATTAAATAAATCTTGGAAGTTAGAAAACACTCAAAATGGAAATCTGAGTGCAAGTGTTTATTTGCCACTTATTATTCGCCCTTATTATGTTCACAACTTGAATTACTAAGGTGAGGAATAAGGAAAAAATGCATGATTTGAATTGTCTGTAAATCTAATGTGTTCTAATGGCTTCCACAGCAGGATGAGTACCATATGCTTCATCTGGTCTGTCCCTCGCCGACTCCTCCCAGCTCCCCCAGCCCCGCCCCAAGACATATAACCAAGCCTCAGGGGGATGCAGCAGCACCTGCAGTGAGTCAAAAACAAAACAAAAAACAAAAAAAACCCATGCCTTTCCATTGTTTCATCATTGTGTCATCATGCTATCAAAACAATGATTACTCAACTGCATACAGAAGCTAATTGCTAACACGCACACCCCCGTTGACAGGTTGCTCCGACTACTAGTCCTTCCTTCTCCGGCCAATCAG
Source organism: Doryrhamphus excisus (assembly GCF_030265055.1). Lineage (NCBI taxonomy): Eukaryota > Metazoa > Chordata > Actinopteri > Syngnathiformes > Syngnathidae > Doryrhamphus > Doryrhamphus excisus. Next base: position 16,732,383 of record NC_080479.1, on the reverse strand, counting down.
AGGACAGCAGTGACGGACTCCGACAACAAGCTGGACCTTTCCCCTACCACCAGTTGCATCAGCAGTTTATTCACAGGTAAAATAGTGGTGGCCAGCCAATCACAGGGCACATATAGACAAACAACCATTCACACTCACATTCATACCTATGGACAATTTGGAGTCGCTAATTAACCTAGCATGTTTTTGGAATGTGGGAGGAAACCGGAGTACCCGGAAAGGAAAACCCACGCATGCACGGGGAGAACATGCAAACTCCACACAGAGATGGCCGAGGGTGGAATTGAACTCGGGTCTCTTAGCTGTGTGGCCTGCACACTAACCACTTTCTATGCCGCATGTCCTCCAATGAACTGCTTTGCTCAGACACAATGCAGAATAGGAAACTTCAAAACTCATATTGGTACTTCTTTGTATATTTTTAGGTACACCTTTGGAGTGTTAAGTTACTGTGTGATGAGTTTAGTGTTTTTTTTGCAAGCATAAACATGGCTAAATAAACTATTAGACATAGACATGTTTTTGGAATGTGGGAGGAAACCGGAGTACCTGGAGAAAACCCACATATGCACGGGGGAGAACATGCAAACTCCACACAGAGATGGCCGAGGGTGGAATTGAACCCTGGTCTCTTAGCTGTGAGGTCTGCGTGCTAACCACTGTCCCGCCATGCAGCCGAGTGGAAAATTAGTAAAGAAAAAACTTGGGATTTTTGCCCACAAAGTCCTCCTATGTCAGTTTTTTTTATACAGTTTTTAAACATTATTATTATTATTATAATTTTTACTCTGATTACCCAATACAGTAGACCTATAACTAAGACATAATATAGATCCTTTGTTTTCTTGTGGTTACTTCCTACTATGGTTATTGTCTCATTAATGTAACATTACTGACACCCAGTGGCCAGTGGAGGATACTACATCTCTTTGGTCATTTTTTTATGTTTAAAAATGCTGAATTTAGGCCTAAAAAAATATGGTTTTAGCATAAGAATAACGTTCTAATATGTTCTGGTATGTTCATCGTTTTCCAGCTGGAGCATGTCGACCCCGCCCACAAACGTGACCTCCTATTACAACATCATGACGCTAATGTGGTGGCAGCAGCTGTACGCCCGCCATTACCCCGTGCACTAGTACGCCTCTTCGACTGCTCACATTTCTCCAACTAGGTTGGACTCCACCCCCCCCCCCAACTCTGACATCTCTCCATTTTTCCCACTCAGTCAATTTCTGGCGACCTCCTCCCAAAACCTTAGACCGCATCTGCCGAGGAATCCCCCGGTCTCCCAGGTGGACCCGCAGAACCAGCGACCTCAGGCGGATCGCCGTGGCAACCCTGAAGTGGAAATGAACGCCCAAGGAGGGGAGATCCTGAACGAGGAGGAGCTAAACCGGGATTGGCTGGACTGGGTGTACACGTTCTCACGGGCGGCCATTTTACTCAGCATAGTGTACTTCTACTCCTCGTTCAGTCGCTTTCTCATGGTGATGACGGCCATGTTGGTGCTTTACTTGTGAGTACTTGATCATCTACTCATTTGGTGTACATGTCTGATAAACGCCAGGGGGGAGGCTGATGTCATTGCAGCATCCCAATGAATGCATTGCTTATACGCAATGACTGTTATGTGTAACTAGGTGTTAGCATACTCGTGTTCAGTTTATAGTTTTTTTTCCCTGACATGTTTGTAATAACACAGGACCCGGTGCCCAAAGCCAGGGGGGAGGCTGATGTCATTGCAGCATCCCAATGAATGTGTTGCTTAGACGCAATGCCTTTTATGTGTAACTAGGTGCTAGCATACTCGTGTTCAGTTTAGTTTTTTTCTGACATGTTTGTAATAACACAGGACCCAAGGCCCAAAGCCAAGGGGGAGGCTGATGTCATTGCAGCATCCCAATGAATGCGTTGTTTAGACGCAATGACTGTTATGTGTAACTAGGTGCTAGCATACTCATGTTCAGTTTAGTTTTTTTCCGACATGTTTGTAATAACACAGGACCCAAGGCCCAAAGCCAAGGGGGAGGCTGATGTCATTGCAGCATCCCAATGAATGCGTTGCTTAGACGCAATGACTGTTATATGTAACTAGGTGCTCAGTGCATGCGCACAAACTGTACAGCGCTCCCACGCCTCTCAGGTGTATATATTACAACTGGGGGGGGAGGCTGATGTCATTACAGCATCCCAATGAATGCATTTTTGTAATGGCAATGTTGTGTTGTAGGCACCAAGCCGGCTGGTTTCCCTTCAACTTAGAAAACGAACTCCAGCTTCCTGGAGACGGAGACAATCAGGAGGACATGGAGGCGGAGCTACAGAACAATGACCCCCATGAAATGGTACAGACCTGCCTTAACTTGAACTATTCCATATGCTAATTGGGATACTAACTAATAGCATGTTAGCTTTTAGCATTTATCGTCCATGTTAAATAGGATGTAAATACTCTATGGAACAAGCGTTAGCATGGTCAGCACTTAGAACCGTCTAGCTAGTTGCTACAATACTTTTGACATGATGTAATATCATGATGGAAGTGCCTTGGCACTTTTAGTAGCTGGTGCTGCTGAGCTAGGTGCTAGCACGTTGACTGTTAGCATGCTAGCATTTTAGCCATTTTACTAATTTATAAGAGTGTAAACCTACTTGACATGATGTAATATCATGATGGAAGTGCCTTGGCACTTTCAGTAGTTGGTGCTGCTGAGAGCTAGGTGCTAGCATGTTGACTGTTAGCATGTTGACTTTTAGCATGTTAGCATTTTACTAATTTATAAGAGTGTAAACGTACTTGACAGGATGTAATATCATGATGGAAGTGCCTTGGCACTTTCAGTAGTTGGTGCTGCTGGGCTAGGTGCTAGCATGTTGACTGTTAGCATGTCGACTGTTAGCATGTTGACGCTTAGCATGCTAGCATTTTCCTAATTTATAAGAGTGTAAATCTACTTGACATGATGTAATATCATGATGGAAGTGCCTTGGCACTTTCAGTAGCTGGTGCTGCTGAGCTAGGTGCTAGCATGTTGACTGTTAGCATGCTAGCATTTTAGCCATTTTACTAATTTATAAGAGTGTAAACCTACTTGACATGATGTAATATCATGATGGAAGTGCCTTGGCACTTTCAGTAGTTGATGCTGCTGCTGAGCTAGGTGTTAGCATGTTGACTGTTAGCATGTTGACGTTTAGCATGCTAGCATTTTAGCCATTTCACTAATTTCTAAGAGTGTAAACCTACTTGACATGATGTAATATCATGATGGCAGTAGTTGGTGCTGCCGAGCTAGGTGCTAGCATGTTGACGTTTAGCATGCTAGCATTTTAGCCATTTTACTAATTTCTAAGAGTGTAAACCTACTTGACATGATGTAATATCATGATGGCAGTAGTTGGTGCTGCTGAGCTAGGTGCTAGCATGTTGACGTTTAGCATGCTAGCATTTTAGCCATTTTACTAATTTATATGAGTGTCAACCTACTTGACATGATGTAATATTATGATGGAAGTGCCTTGGCACTTTCTGTAGTTGGTGCTGCTGAGCTAGGTGCTAGCATGTTGACTGTTAGCATGTTGACTTTTAGCATGTTAGCATTTTACTAATTTATAAGAGTGTAAACCTACTTGGAATGATGTACCATCATCATGGAACTGCGTCTGCGCCGTCTAGCTTGGTGCTAGCATGCTAACTGCTCGATACTGGCCTGTTAAACAGCATATACCTACACAGCACGGTTGAGTCGATATGGTTTGTCACCAGGAACGAGCGGCGGACGACAGCTCTGACGATGAAGGAGGAGAAAGCGGGGAGGAAGGAGCCGAAGATCCAAACAGCAACGTCCCCCAAACGGGCTTCCTGTCCTCCACGTGGTCTTTTATCATCACCTTCTTCATGTCGCTCATTCCGGAGGGTCCGCAGAATGCTGCCAACTGAGCCAAAAACATTCTTTAGCTTGTGTCAAAAGTCTTGTTTGAACACAGGACGTGTTCAGTTTTTCATTCTGTATTTTAAACTAAAAAAAAATGGCAAAGATGTGTCGGATTGGGAATTTGTTGCCATATTAGTTTATTCCTTATAGAAGGTATCTTAAATGAAATTATTATTAATGTTTAATCTATATTACGGTAATAGGAAAGTTAAAAGTAAGGGTAAAACACGTTCACAAATAGTGACTTAATATTGGGGTGTTTAACTTCATATCTAAAAATACATTTCATGAAATTATGGAAGTAAAATGTTAATTTACACTAAACAATGTGTGTGTTTTGTGAATGCATTATACCTCAATAGAACCGATGTACTCATGGGCCGTCTCAGTGTATTTGTGTGGATATATACTGTGTATACAGTGGTGTAAAAAGGTGTTTTCCCCCTTACAATTTTTTTTTTAAACATTTGATTCTTTAAATATTTCAGATCATACCATTAAAAAAAAATATATATAAGTCAATGACAACACAAAACAGTGATTGTCCCCTAAACCTTATAACTGGTTGGGCCACCTTGAGCAGCAACAACTGCAATCAAGACATCGTATTATCGTACCTGTCAACATTTGTACGGGAAAATAAGGTCAAATAAGATTAATAACAGATTTTTATTTCTTGAAAGAATAAATAAAAATGATGATATAATTAAAAAAAAAAATATGGAGTCCAGTAAAGGCAGGGAAAATGGGAGGCTTGACAGGTTTACACTAACAACAAACCACTTAAGTAGGTCAGGGGTGTCCAAATTGCGGCCCAAAATTCATATTTCATAAAAATCAATAATCATAATTTTGTCATATCGCTATCGAGAAAGTATCAATAACTACGATTTTGTCATAAACGTCATCAAATCAAAGTTTGAACATCTATTTGGTTGCAGAAGAATAGGAAATGGAAGCCCACAGTGCCCTCAAGTGGTCAAATGATGTAAAAGGCTTTTAAAGGGCCAGTACATACTAAGAGGAAGATTGATCCTGATATTTATATTCAGTTTTATTAAAGCCCACAAAAACAAAATAATCATAATTTTGTCATATCGCTATCGAGAAAGTATCAATAACTGGTTGGGCCACCCTGAGCAGCAAGAACTGCAAGCAAGCGAAGCAGCAAAACAGACCCAGATCACACTACCACCACCATATTTTACTGTTATTGATCTTTTTCTGAAATGCGTTACTTTTAAACCAGATGTAACAGGACACAAAAAAAACTTCCAAAAAGTTCAAGTTTTGAGTATTTCCCAAAGGTCTTGTGGATCATCAAGTTTTTGTTCAGTCGTGGTTTTGGTCTTGGAACCATGCTCAGTGTCTTTCTTATGTTGGAGTCATGATCACTGACCTGAGTTCTTTAGATGTTGTGGGGTCTTTTGTGACCCCTTGGATGAGTCGTCGCTGCATTCTTGGGGTTCATTTTAGTCGGTTTACCACTCCTGGGAAAGGTTCACCACCGCTCCCGTGTTTTCAACCGTTTGTGGATAATGACTCTCACTGTGGTTTGCTAGAGTCCCAAAGCTGCAAAATTGGCTACTCTTGTTAGTGAGGGAAATAATCAACACTTTGAATTTGAGAGAAATCGCGATGCGTGAAGAGTTGAAAAGCGATTCTGGACCAAAAAAAAAAAAAAAAAGATAGAACAATAACTGATAAAAGTTTATATTTCTTTATTGATTTGACTTTTTATTGCCTTTATCACCTTTTGGACACAAGTCGTCATTCACACGGGACAACAGGAGACTTCGCTTCGCCGATGCCCCCCCCCCGAGTACAACACTCTCCAGTCTCTCTTAACTGTACATGTGTACAAAATATTCACATTCAACAGTCACATGACCTGATTGGCGGATGCTCGCTTCCAGTTTGAAACCCCCCCGAGACTCATTTTTCCGACTTCTGATTTTTAAATTCCGTTTTTTTTTTTTCGTAAAAAGTCAGCGGTTACCACGGCTACCACGTGAACACGAGACGAGATCCAACGACGACACGCCAGGAAAAATAAATAATGCACTGGTCCACTCTATTAAACGTCTTTGGCATTTATATATATATATATATATATATATATATATATATATATATACACACACCGGATGATGATGATTATGATGATGATGAACACTTTATGATAAGTACGACACACACAAAAAAAGAGCTTCGACAAGGCACCGTACTGTACAGCGACACGCACAAAAAGATCCAAAGATCCAAACACCGCATGTTGAACCGTCATGAACGGACACAATTATTGCTAAAAAAAACAAGACTGCACGTAGCGAAAAACTACAACAGCTTTGTAGAATATTATAAATAAAGTTTTTTTTTTTTTGCATAAAATGTTGAGCATCACTAAAATACAATTATTTGTCCACCACACACACACACACAGGAATACAGACAGTATAAAAATAGATACAACTAAGTGGGGATCAATGTATTTTTTACCCACTCAATATTGGCTGGTGTTTTTTTTGTGTGTGGGTGTTTTTGCCACAATTAAAAAAATAATAATATTGTGGAACTTCAAAAAAAAATTTTTTTTGTTTTTTTTGGGCTTACCCCCCTCCAAAAAAATAAAAAAAAAGTCGACTATTAATGCTAGCAGCCAGCGCTAGCTGATGGGAGTACTTTACTGCATCGTATTATCGTATTAGTAACATTTGTACTGGAAAATAAGGTCAAATAAGATAATTTTTCGTAAATAAAAATGATGATATAATAAAAAAAATAAAAATACGGAGTCCAGTAAAGGCAGGGGAAATGGGAGGCTTGACAGGTTTACACTAACAACAAACCACTTAAGTAGGTCAGGGGTGTCCAAATTGCGGCCCCAAAATTCATAATTCAAAAAAATCAATAATCATAATTTTGGCATATCGCTATCGAGAAAGTATCAATAACTACGATTTTGTCATATAAACGTCGTCAAATCAAAGTTTGAACAGCTATTTGGTTGCAGAAGAACAGGAAATGGAAGCCCACAGTGCCCTCAAGTGGCCAAATGATGTAAAAGGCTTTTAAAGGGCCAGTACATACCAAGAGGAAGATTGATCCTGATATTTATATTGAGTTTTATTAAAGCACACAAAATCAATAATCATAATTTTGGCATATAGCTATCGTGAAAGTATCAATAACCGTGTTTTTGTCGTATAAACGTTGTTGAATCAAATTTTGAACAGCTATTTGGTTGCAGAAGAACAGGAAATGGAAGCCCACAGTGCCCTCAAGTGGCCAAATGATGTAAAAGGCTTTTAAAGGGCCAGTACATACCTAGAGGAAGATTATTACTGATATTATTTACTATATTCAGCTTTATTAAAGCCCTCAAAAAATACCCAAAGGATTAATGAGCTATGTTATTAGATATTACAATTGTGTACTTTCGGCATGGAACATTTGCTTTTCACAAAAAAAATAAATTTTCGGCTCGAGGTTCCGTTATTATCGTTATTATACAAGTCAAAATACCAATCAAAATTAGTCATTATTACTGATATGAGACTAATTAGCTTCATCAGCAATAACACCAAGCTAATGTGTGGGTGTTTAGTTAGCATAGTTAGCATATATTGGCCGACATTGGTTTGGTTTGGTTTCAGCATCTTGGTTTTGGCCCCCGTTTTGGGCACCCCTGCACCAGGAAAGCGATGTTTTTTTTTCCAGTCGTATCACTCGATATTGGTATCGATGATGTGCTCGCCCACTTCCGCATAATCCTGGTACTTTGTTGTGATGGTAATTGCTCAACGGCAATATCATATCAGCTAAAAGATTATTATGATGATGATTATTTGCATTGGCAAATGTTTTCACCACTAGTGATACTTATTAATCTGGGTGTCACGAGGCACACAGTTCACGAGACGAGACAATACACGAGATCGGGCCTAAGAGAACGAGACAAAAGCGGATTTTAAAATGACTTTTAAAACAAGAACAATGAAAAAATATTAAAAATATGACAAAATATTGCAATATATGAATTTAATTTTGACTTTGTTACACTCTGTGTGTATGCTCGTAGCCCCGCCTCCGCCCATCAAGACAAAGAGGCTGTGACGAGTGACGAGATTTGTTTGGAGCAAAATGATCCAGTTCATTTTTATTTATTGTGTAAATTTATTAATTTATTATTGCCCCATGTTTTTTTTTCTGAATGAGAAATTTTGTCACATTTTAATCTTGCAAGATCTACTTACTCACAATGAGCTTGTCAACCAAAAACACTTCACTAACACAAAATTCATCACGCAGCAACTTAACACCCCAAAGGTGTACCCGACAAATATACAAACATGTCCAAAAATTAGTTAAACATTTTAAGTTTAACATTTTAAAGTTTTCCCATAAAGCCTTTCATTGGAAGTCAGGACCCGGAGCCCATAGCCGGGGGGGGGGGGGGGGGGGGGGGGGGGGTTATGTTGATGTTAGGTGGCTGTGTGACGAATTTAAAAGTGTTCTTTGAAAGATGACTCACTAAAAAGTTTGTTTGCTTTCTAAACTCATATTGATGTTAGGTGGCTGTGTGACGAATTTAAAACGTTTTTTTAAAAGATGACTCACTAAAAACTTTGTTTTCATTCTAAACTCATATTGATGTTAGGTGGCTGTGTGACGAATTTAAAAGTGTTCTTTGAAAGATGACTCACTAAAAAGTTTGTTTTCATTCTAAACTCATATTGATGTTAGGTGGCTGTGTGATGAATTTAAAAGTGTTTTTGAAAGATGACTCACTGAAAAGTTTCATTCTAAACTCATATTGATGTTAGGTGGCTGTGTGACTAATTGAAAAGTGTTTTTTGAAAGATGACTCACTAAAAAGTGTTTTCATTCTAAACTCATATTGATGTTAGGTGGCTGTGTGACGAATTTAAAAGCGTTCTTTGAAAGATGACTCACTAAAAAGTTTGTTTTCATTCTAAACTCATTGATGTTAGGTGGCTGTGTGACGAATTGAAAAGTGTTTTTTGAAAGATGACTCACAAAAAAGTTTGTTTTCATTCTAAATTCATATTGATGTTAGGTGGCTGCGTGACGAATTTAAGTGTTCTTTGAAAGATGACTCACTAAAAAGTTTGTTTGCTTTCTAAACTCATATTGATGTTAGGTGGCTGTGTGACGAATTTAAAATGTTTTTTTAAAAGACGACTCACTAAAAAGTTAGTTTTCATTCTAAACTTATATTGATGTTAGGTGGCTGTGTGACGAATTTAAAAGTGTTTTTTTGAAAGATGACTCACTAAAAAGTTTGTTTTCATTCTAACCTCATTGATGTTAGGTGGTTGTGTGATGAATTTAAAAGTGTTCTTTGAAAGATGACTCACTAAAAAGTTTGTTTTCATTCTAAACTCATATTGATGTTAGGTGGCTGTGTGACGAATTTAAATTGTTTTTTGAAAGATGACTCACTAAAAAGTTTGTTTTCATTCTAAACTCATTGATGTTAGGTGGCTGTGTGACGAATTTAAATTGTTTTTTGAAAGATTTGCTCACTAAAAAGTTTGTTTTCATTCTAAACTCATATTGATGTTAGGTGGCTGTGTGATGAATGTAAGTGTTTTTGAAAGATGACTCACTAAAAAGTGTGTTTTCATTCTAAACTCATATTGATGTTAGGTGGCTGTGTGATGAATTTAAAAGTGTTTTTTTGGAAAGATGACTCACTAAAAAGTGTTTTCATTCTAAACTCATATTGATGTTAGGTGGCTGTGTGACGAATTTAAGTGTTTTTTGAAAGATGACACAGTGAGTCCATTGCCTTCCAATGCGTTGACAAGCTCATTGATAGCAAAAGATAGCAAAGAAAGTTTATCGTTTCATAAATTAGTATAAGCCACATGATTCAAAGTTTAATAAAAAAGTAGCGACTTACATACCGGAATTGACGTTATATTTCCATTCAAGGCTACGGCAAAATCAACCAGCGTCAAGAAATTAATTATGTGTCGTCTTTAAGATTCCACTGTGCTTGGCCAGGAGCGGAAAACATAAAAATATGCACGATCATAACTATTTTAATGTAGTTATGATGGGCTAAAAACACGCTAGTCGGCAACGCTGCCTTTTAAGAGAGCGTGACCACAGTCAGAAATCCTGAAAAGGTTCCTGAGTTATGTCATTTGAACAAGAACTTATTCGTTATTATTGGGCGAAAAAGCAACTTTTGAAATATAATAATAATAATAATAACGATAATAATAATAATAATAACAGTGATGATTTTAGGTAAGAAACTATGCTGGCAAAGTGCTTACTGTACAGTACAGACTTCATATGGCCTCTGTTGTCATTTATATATATATATATATATATATATTGTTACTTTAATGAAACAGTAGAAAAACATACATGCATTCATTTTTAACCTATATATATATTTTATATATATTTATATATACTGAATATATAAAAACGATTCTGAATTTTTAAGCAGCATTGTTCTCCCTAAAAGAGAGAACGCTACAAGGTGTCATTTTTAGTTCCATCAGTAGCTGGCATGGATGTTTTCCTGAACGGCGCTGGTACTTAAATTAAAGGTCATAATATGACCTTCAAATACTGTGCAGGGCTGCATTTTTAATAATACAGAGATTAAAAGGTGATTAAATTTTTTTTTTTTTTTTGCAATGACACTAAACATATCCCCGGCAGTGACGCCCATTCCTTTGGTGTCGGAGATTCAAATATTCAAAAAAAAACAAAAAAAAAAAACATTTCAATAAAGTCACCACAAGTGGCAGTAAGAGGAGTAACAAGATGGCAGTTTGCCATGGCAACCAGGCCCGGTGGAGCTCACCTGCTGCGGCAGGTCAAGCAGATGCGTTCGGCGACCCCCCCCCAATCAGCTATGGGAGGAGATGATGTTATCACAAGAAGGTCTCCACAGTGGAACTTTCTCCTGGGGTATCCGGGCTGACGTCCACTCTAACGCAGGCCGACTTCTCCCGGCTGTTCAAAGCAAAAACAGAAACAAGGCGAGTGTGAGAAGGTGAATAACCGTTTTTTATAGTGCGAGACAAGACGCCGATACACTTCTGGGCGAACGTTGTTTTCAGACATTTTTATGATAGGCAAAAATCTGAGATTGAGAATAAAGTTGTACATTTATGAGAATAAAGTCATATATTTACACTAAAAAAATTGTAAATTTATGAGAATAAACTCAAGGTCAACCTTCTGCACAAGGTCAAAGGTGAAATAAGCCCCCCCCCCTTTTTCTCAGCTGTCTCAGACAATGCCTGACACAACAAAAATAATCATCAATTTCAATAGTAAAGTCACAAATTTCCAGGAATAAAGCCGTAAATTTATGTGCAAAAAAAAGTCATAATATGCTCAAGGTCAAAGGTCACATAGATTTCCCCTTTTCATAGCCGTCAAGCTAGCAATGCCTGTTATGACGGCGTATTAAAATAATTTGCGATTTCAAAAATTAAGGCAGGCCAATATTGAAAAATAGTAGTCCCAAGATTGACCCCTGGGGAACACCACAGGTCATGGCCATTTGGTCGCACATTTCCACATATTATTTCCATAATATGTCCAAGGTCAAAGGTCACATAGATTTCCCCTTTTCATAGCCGTCAAGCTAGCAATGCCTGTTATGACGGCGTATTAAAATAATCTGTGATTTCAAATATTGAAAAATAGCAGTCCCAGGATTGACCCCTGGGGAACACCACAGGTCATGGCTATTTGGTCGCACATTTCCAGGAATAAAGCCGTAAATTTATGCGCAAAAAAGTCGTAATATGCCCAAGGCCAAAGGTCAAATAAATTTCCCCTTTTCATAGCCGTCAAGCTAGCAATGCCTGTTATGACAGCGTATTAAAATAATCGGTGATTTCAAAAATAAAGGCAAGGCAATATTGAAAAATAGTAGTCCCAGGATTGACCCCTGGGGAACGCCAAATGTCATGGCCATTTGGTCGCACATTTCCAGGAATAAAGCCATAAATTTATGCGCAAAAAAGTCTTAATATGTCCAAGGTCAAAGGTCACATAAATTTCCCCTTTTCATAGCTGTCAAGCTAGCAATGACTGTGATGACAGCGTATTAAAATAACCTGCGATTTCATGAATAAATAAGCTTATGAATAGAGCATCATTTGTACAATATTGAAAAATAGCAGTCCCAGGATTGACCCCTGGGGAACGCCACAGGTCATGGCCATTTGGTTGCACATTTACAGGAATAAAGCCGTAAATTAATGCGCAAAAAAAGTCATAATATGTCCAAGGTCAAAGGTCACATAGATTTCCCCTTTTCATAGCTGTCAAGCTAGCAATGCCTGTTACGACGGCGTATTAAAATAATCTGCGATTTCGTGAATAAACGCAAAGCAAGCTTATTTATAGAGCATCATTCGTACAATATTGAAAAATAGCAGTCTCAGGATTGACCCCTGGGGAACCCCACAGGTCATGGCTATTTGGTTGCACATTTACAGGAATAAAGCTGTAAATTTATGCGCAAAAAAGTCGTAATATGCCCAAGGCCAAAGGTCACATAAATTTCCCCTTTTCATAGCCGTCAAGCTAGCAATGCCCGTTATGACAGCGTATTAAAATAATCTACGATTTCGTAAATAAAGGCAAAGCAAGTTTATTTATAGAGCATCATTCGTACAATATTGAAAAATAGTAGTCCCAAGATTGACCCCTGGGGAACCCCACAGGTCATGGCCATTTGGTCGCACATTTCCAGGAATAAAGCCGTAAATTTATGCGCAAAAAAGTCATAAAATGCCCAAAGCCAAAGGTTTGTTGGGATGAGGTTGGAATTTGGGTGTTTAGGGGGGGTGGAACTAGATAAGTCTCGACTTCTTCCCACTCCTTTTCGAACATGTGTACATTTTTATATACATAGGTATTTTTATTTGTATTGATTTAGGTTGGTTTGTAGTGCTTTGGATGTTTTTCAAGTTTGAAATAAAGAAGACAAAAATAAAATAAAAAAATAATAAAAATAAAAATAATAAAATATAAACAATAAAAACATAAAAAATCAAAATATAAATAATAAAAAATAATAAAAAATAATAATATAAATAACAAAAATATAAATAATAAAAATAATAATAATGAAAAAAAGAATAATAATGATAATAATAATAATAATAATAATAATGGGCTGTATTCAACCACAAAACAGCAGTCTGACTCACAACCCCATGCCAAAATGCAAGCACACAAAAACAGTAAAGACAAGCAGGTGTGCATTAAATCACACAAACATGCCCATAAATGAGAAAACCACAAACTCCCAACACTGCAAAATCCATGTTTTCATGTTACCACATGGAAATTTTACTACTGTGACTTACATAATAATGCACACAGTGTTAGTGACATTATTTGTACATAAAAAAAAATGTACAGTATTTTTTAAAGTCTGTGTGACAGTTTAAGGCATGCTCTTTGTTCATTGTGAAAGGTTAGGACACAGGAAAGTGCCTCAAATGTTTTCCTGCTACCTCTTCTTCCTGATGGAGGCTGTGGGTCACTACTCCTACTCTGTACGATCTGTTCAAGATGGACATAAGAATGTTCTGACCTTGTTTTGCTCATTTCAGCTATAAAGGTACCAAATATAGGGAGGAATCATTTTGCCTCTTTAATATAAGACATTTTAGAAATACATAACAAAAACACAATAATTAGCCACGTATACATGGACCCAAATATTCCAATTCCAAACGATCCGAAAGAAAAGTGCCAATCCGAATTAATATATAATGGTATTCCCAGGGGTGGAATATTCCTTTCCCCAATCCGATTGAGGTATCTTGTACCCGCTCAAACGGACTGCGTTCTTCTTCGTGGTGTTTTTCTTCTTCTGTTGTTTATTTTTGCGGTTGGTAAGCAGCTTTCGTGTGCATTAGCGCCATCTGTGGAACAGAATCTAAACCCTTCTATACGCCATTCACAAGTCCGGTTTTATTAAAAAAAAGAAAATACATATCTATATAAAACATGTGCTGAGATTAATTATAAAAATATTAGCAAGATTGAACTTTATCTTTTCCTGTTCCCGGGTAGCGTTCTTTCAGCGAATGCTGAGATATGACGTAACACGCAGCTCCAGACGTTCTTCCATTAAAAAAATTTAAAAAAAATGGAGGCGAGCAATCGGCACTGGACTGCTGCGGAAAGTTTGTTTTTGATTCAAACTAAATTTCAAGACTGGACGAACAAAAAATTGGCAATACTATGAGGATATTATGGCGAGTAGAAATTTTTTTTTTATATATATTTTTTTAATATTTTTAATATGATTTTTTAAATTTTATAATTTTATTATTTATTTTATAATATTTATTATAGTCACATATATATATATACATATAATTTATTTATTTTATTTTTTATATGCTACTCATAATATTATGAGTTCATTCCCTTGTGAGGATAAGTGTTAGAAAATTAATAAAAGAATGAATGAAGATTATGAATACGAATTCCAACAAGTGAAAGAAAAACTGGAGGAAGTCGGTATCACGTGATACGCAATACTATGAGGATATTATGAGGAGTAAAAAAAATATTTTTTTATATATTTTTTGAAAATATTTTTGATATGATTTTTTAAATGTTATTATTTATTTTATAATTTATTTTATATTTTTTATTATAGTCACACTATATATATATATATATTTTTTTTTTTAATTTAATTTATTTTTTTTTAAATATGCTACTCATAATATTATGAGTTTATTCCCTTGTGAGGATAAGCGTTAGAAAATTAATGAATGAAGGAATATTATGAATACGGAGTTATTCCAATAAGTGAAAGAAAAACTGGAGGAAGTCGGTATCACGTGATGTTGGTGTTTACGTTTTACTGGGCATGCCCCATTGACTATTCCGGTTGATTATACCGCATGTAGACACGCCATTGGAATATTCCTTTCCATGGATACCATTGCTTTCGGAAAGAGGAAAAACCTCTCATGTAAACGTGGCTTATGATAACAGTTTACCTTTGTGTTGGATTTTAACAGGTTAAAGGTTACTCACCTCCCTGAAAGCGTCTTTTCTGGGAGGTTGAGCCGATTTGAGTTCTCGTAGCTGACCTGTAGTCCCAGCTGCTCTTGTTGATGTAGAAGAGACTCCTCTTCCTGAAACAAATGTCGGACATGTTTTCATTTAATCATATGTTTATAATGTAGTTGTATTGTGCAAAGATACTATGCACCAAAAAGTGCAATGAAATAACAGCCCCAGACCATCGCACTACCACCACCATATTTTACTGTTGCTTGTGGGATATTTTTGGTAGACAGCAGAATTCATGGTTCCATTTATCACAGGAAGTCTTCAAGGTCCTGAAGCAGCAAAATAGCCCCAGACCATCACACTACCACCACCATATTTTACTGTTGCTTATGGGATATTTTCAGTAGACAGCAGAATTCATGGTTCCATTTATCACAGGAAGTCTTCCAGGTCCTGAAGCAGCAAAACAGCCCCAGACCATCACACTACCACCACCATATTTTACTGATGCTTGTGGGATATTTTCGGTAGACAGCAGAATTCATGGTTCCATTTATCACAGCAAGTCTTCCAGGTCCAGAATCAGCAAAACAGCCTCAGACCATCACACTACCACCACCATATTTTACTGTTGCTATGATGTTGTGGGATATTTTTGGTAGACAGCAGAATTCATGGTTCCATTTATCACAGCAAGTCTTCCAGGTCCAGAATCAGCAAAACAGCCTCAGACCATCACACTACCGCCACCATATTTTATTGTTGCTTGTGGTATATTTTTGGTAGACAGCAGAATTCATGGTTCCATTTATCACAGGAAGTCTTGCAGGTCCTGAAGCAGCAAAACAGCCCCAAACCATCACACTACCGCCACCATATTTTACTGATGCTTGTGGGATATTTTCGGTAGACAGCAGAATTCATGGTTCCATTTATCACAGCAAGTCTTCCAGGTCCAGAATCAGCAAAACAGCCTCAGACCATCACACTACCGCCACCATATTTTATTGTTGCTTGTGGGATATTTTTGGTAGACAGCAGAATTCATGGTTCCATTTATCACAGCAAGTCTTCCAGATCCTGAAGCAGCAAAACAGCCCCAGTCCATCACACTTCCGCCACCATATTTTACTGTTGCTTGTGAAATATTTTTTGGTAGACAGCAGAATTCATGGTTCCATTTATCACAGGAAGTCTTCCAGGTCCTGAATCAGCAAAACAGCCCCACACTGCCACCACCATATTTTACTGTTGCTAAGATTTATTCTGAAATCTGGCGCTACTTTTACACCACATGTAATAGAACACACACCTTCCGAAGAGTTAAAATTTTGTCTCGTTTTTTTGTGGATAATGGCTCTCACTATGGTTGGTTGGAGTCCCATAGCTTTAGAAATGGATTTATAACATTTTGCAGATTGATAGATCTCAACTAATCTGTGGGACAGCAATCACTTTTCCACACAGGGCCATGTAGGTATGCACTTCTTTCTCCCTTAATAATAAAATGTTGCATTTAAGTATTGTCATTGACTAATATTTCAATTTGTTGATCTGAAACATTTAAGTGTGACAAGCATGTAAAACAAAATTTGTTCACACATCCAATCACAAGGACCAAATCTGAACGCAAATTAAAAAAAAAAAGTACCAGCTTTGCACGCGCTTTCTTTTTCTTGTCATCTTCTTTTTTCTTCTTGCTCTCTGGCATCAAATCATCCAGCCAGCTTAACTCTCTTTTCGTGAAAAAGAAATCCAGAAGCTTTCGGATGAAGACCAGCGCTAGAACCTGTAAAAAAAAATGAATAGTTGGACAAGGATGTTATAAAAACAGTCCTTGGACAAAAATAGTACTGATTATTTTGGTAAAATAATAGATATAAATTAAAATTTTGACCATTTAGAAATTTGACCAGTGTAAAGTAGTCCCTCATTTATCACTGTTAATCGTGAACTGTAAATTTTGTGTTATTCTTTACTTATAAATGGAATATTTTCCACACTTATAGCTATACAACCTTCTAAATACAATTTTTAACATTATTAGAGCCCTCTGGATATGATACAGCAACCCTATAGTCACCAGACATAAGATATAAATGACATAAATACGACCACATTGGTCTTGTGTGCTAGGAGAGCTGAGCTGAGTAACATGCGCCCGTGTTAGGAATTTTTGTGCTTTCATGGGGGCATATAAAATTTTAAATTAAATCTAATTAATGTAATTTAATGTAATTTAATTTTTAATTTTATTTTTAATTTTAAAATTTAATTTTAAAATTTATTTTTTTAATTTAATATTTAAATTACATTAAATTACATTAAATTAAAATTTAAATTAATTACAATAAATTACATTAAATTAAAATTTAAATTGATTATAATAAATTACATTAAATAAAAATTTAATTTAAATTAAATAAAAATGAAAAAAAATAAAAAAATAAATAAAAAATGTAAATATGCCCCTTATTAATTTATTTATTTAAATTAATTTTAATATTAAAATATTTAAAATTTTTCAATTTTGAAAATTTCAATAAAAGCTTGCCACTCTCCCGAACATGACATCTAGTGACCAACGCAGAGTACTACATATCATCACATCTTTGAAAGAGTCTTCGAATGCCTTATACTGTATTTATATTTCAGTTCATTTAACCATTGTTATGCTTCAATATGCAAAATCCGTGACGGAGTGAAACTGATTTTGAACGTATTTGTTGAGTAAATCGTGACTCCACTACCATCATGGGGAAGACGACCGCTGCAGCGGAGGCCTTGATGACCCAGAGAAGCACCAGACAGGTGAGCTGAACCAGGGTGAAGATATGGACTTTCCACAGAGGGACGTAGCGCAGGTAAATAAGATCGGGCTGGTGCTTGGCAGGCATGCCAAACAGTTTGATTCTGTCAAAGAACTGCACAGGACATGGAAACATTATTTGAATGTTTTTTTTTTGTTTTTTTTTGCATAAGCGCTTACCTGGATGCCTTTGAGAGAGGAGACGCCCATGTAGAGGAAGACCCCATACAGCACCGGCATCGGAATGAACTAAAACAAGCAAAAATTCAGTGCAAAATCAGTGCAACAAATCAAATCAAATCAAATCAAAAATAAAAAAAATAGGACTAAAAAGATAAAAACAAAACACTAAAGTTAAAAGCTGAAGACTAAGAGCATAAAAATAGGACTAAAAAGATAAAAACAAAACACTAAAGTTAAAAGCTGAAGACTAAGAGCAAAAAAATAGGACTAAAAAGATAAAAACACAACACTGGAGTTAAAAGCTGAAGACTAAGAGCAAACAAATAGGACTAAAAAGATAAAAACAAAACACTGGAGTTAAAAGCTGAAGACTAAGAGCAAACAAATAGGACTAAAAAGATTAAAACAAAACACTGGAGTTAAAAGCTGAAGACTAAGAGCATAAAATAGGACTAAAAAGATAAAAACAAAACACTAAAGTTAAAAGCTGAAGACTAAGAGCATAAAATAGGACTAAAAAGATAAAAACAAAACACTGGATAAAAGCTGAAGACTAAGAGCATAAAATAGGACTAAAAAGATAAAAACATAACACGGAGTTAAAAGCTGAAGACCAAGAGCAAAAAAATAGGACTAAAAAGATAAAAACAAAACACTGGAGTTAAAAGCTGAAGACTAAGAGCAAAAAAATAGGACTAAAAAGATAAAAACAAAACACTGGAGTTAAAAGCTGAAGACTAAGAGCAAACAAATAGGACTAAAAAGATTAAAACAAAACACTGGAGTTAAAAGCTGAAGACTAAGAGCATAAAATAGGACTAAAAAGATAAAAACAAAACACTAAAGTTAAAAGCTGAAGACTAAGAGCATAAAATAGGACTAAAAAGATAAAAACAAAACACTGGATAAAAGCTGAAGACTAAGAGCATAAAATAGGACTAAAAAGATAAAAACATAACACGGAGTTAAAAGCTGAAGACCAAGAGCAAAAAAATAGGACTAAAAAGATAAAAACAAAACACTAAAGTTAAAAGCTGAAGACTAAGAGCAAAAAAATAGGACTAAAAAGATTAAAACAAAACACTGGAGTTAAAAGCTGAAGACTAAGAGCATAAAATAGGACTAAAAAGATAAAAACAAAACACTAAAGTTAAAAGCTGAAGACTAAGAGCATAAAATAGGACTAAAAAGATAAAAACAAAACACTGGAGTTAAAAGCTGAAGACTAAGAGCATAAAATAGGACTAAAAAGATAAAAACATAACACGGAGTTAAAAGCTGAAGACCAAGAGCAAAAAAATAAGACTAAAAAGACAAAAACATAACACTGGAGTTAAAAGCTGAAGACTAAGAGCAAACAAATAGGACTAAAAAGATAAAAACACAACACTGGAGTTAAAAGCTGAAGACTAAGAGCAAAAAAATAGGACTAAGAAGATAAAAAAAAACACTGGAGTTAAAAGCTGAAGACTAAGAGCATAAAATAGGACTAAAAAGATAAAAACAAAACACTAAAGTTAAAAGCTGAAGACTAAGAGCATAAACTAGGACTAAAAAGATAAAAACAAAACACTGGAGTTAAAAGCTGAAGACCAAGAGCAAAAAAATAGGACTAAAAAGACAAAAACAAAACACTGGAGTTAAAAGCTGAAGACTAAGAGCATAAAATAGGACTAAAAAGATAAAAACAAAACACTGGAGTTAAAAGCTGAAGACTAAGAGCATAAAATAGGACTAAAAAGATAAAAACAAAACACTGGAGTTAAAAGCTGAAGACAAAGAGCAAACAAATAGGACTAAAAAGATAAAAACACAACACTGGAGTTAAAAGCTGAAGACTAAGAGCAAAAAAATATTTGGCAAACAGGCAAATAAATCCACGGTAGGACGGGTCCTTTTCCAACTCACCTTGAGCGCCGATGTCATGAAAACGGAACAACCCATAAGGACAAAGATCATGAAGCCAGTGACCCGTTGTTCCCGGATACCGAGAAACTTGGGCTGCTCCCCGGGAGCGGAGCACCCGGATTCCACCTTCAGGCTGTTGACGTGTGAAATGGAGAGGACGGTAGCGGCCACGAACCACGGCAGGCCCATAATAGAACACACGCCCAGCATGATTGCTACGATCAGCAAGTCCAGGTGATAGCCACAGCCTTTCTGAAAGTTAGCGAGATAAATGTGTAAATACGTTAAGTATGATAATTTCCGAAAAATATACCGTCGACAAACCTTCAGCTTGTGCTCTTTGCGGTTGATAATGACGGCAGTGATTTGTTGATCCATAAAGATGAGGATGGTGCACAGCAGGGCAGGAAGTGCTGCAATCAACATTGTCCACCAGGGGTTTCCTCCCAAGGGGTCCATCAGCCAACCTCTGTTCTTAGAAGTAGGCTTCACGGGAAAGAAGAAGTAGTGTGCTGAATTTGGTTTAGACAGCCTGGAAACTAGCTTACTTGGAAAGTAGGGTTTTGATTTTGGGAAGGCGTAGGTTCTAAATGGGAAGGACGCCTACCTCAAATCGATCGGGGACGTTCAGCTTAGGGGACGGGATCCCCATTAGGTAGTCCACCAACACCATGATCATGATGGTTATGAAGACAGCAAAGTCACTGATGGTGGAACGCACCTAGGACAAACACATGAAACAGGTTCTATGAAGACCATGTGTGGTTTCAGACCTGTTTTTTTTTTTATTGCCTTTTTTTATTACGAATAAAAATGTAAAAATTAGCAGTAATTAAAAAAAAATGAAGTGAAAATAGTTTGCAATTTTATTACAACAATGTAGTAATATGATAAAAAAAAAAATATTTAAAATTTATTTTTAGTCATTTTTTTGAAGATTTTTCTGCCCGAAATTTTGTAATGATACAAAAATAAATGTGGGAATAAAGTAAAAATTCTGAAAAAAATTTTTTTTAGGAAGAAGGCTGAAATAGTAATACAACACCAAAAAAAAAAATAGCTTACAACTTAGAACTTGGAAGAATAATCTTAATAGAAATAATAGAAAAAAATATACATAAATATATACACAACAGTGGTTAGCGCATAAGCTAGGACACCTGAGTTCGATTCCACCCTCGGCCATTTCTGTGTGGAGTTTGCAGTAATTTTAGGAAATTGAGGAAAAATGCATTTATTTTTAGTAATTTTTTGGAAAAATTTTCTGCCAAAAAATTGTAATAGTACAAAAATAAATATTATGGGAATAAAATAAAAATTCTGAAAAAAAATTTTTTGGGAAGAAACTTGGGAAGAAGGCTGAAATAGTAATAAAAAAAAAAAAAAAGAATTGTACAAGAATAAAGTCAATAGGACAACAAAAGTTGTATTTTAGCTTACAACTTAGAACTTGGAGGAATAAACTTTATATTAATAATATTGCATAAAGTGGAAATAAAAATAGAAAAAACATACATAAATATATACATAACATGGCTGCACGACAGCCGAGTGGTTAGCGCATAAGCTAGGAGACCCAAGTTCAATTCCTCCCTCGGCCATTTCTGTGTGGATTTTGCATGCGTGGGTTTTCTCCGTTTCCTCCCACATTCATTTTTCCACCCGCATTTATTTTTAGTCCTTTAAAAAAAAAAAAAAAATTCTGCCAAAAAATTTGTAATGGTACAAAAATAAATATTATGGGAATAAAGTAAAAATTCTGAAAAAAAAATTAGGAAGAAACTTAGGAAGAAGGCTGAAATAGTAATACAACAGCAAAAAAGTACAAAAAAAAAAAACAAAAAGTGGAATTTTACAAGAATAAAGTCAATAGGACAACAAAAGTTACTGACAACTTAGAACTTGGAGGAATAAACTTAAAAATAACTGGTAATATTGCATGAAGAGGAAATGTAAATATATAATATATTTACATAACATGGCTTCGTTAGCGCACAAGCTAGGAGACCCGAGTTCAATTCCACCCTCGGCCATTTCTGTGTGGGGTTTGCATGCGTGTGTTTTCATCCCAAAAACATGCTAGGTTAATTGGGGACTCCAAATTGTCCATAGGTATGAATGTGAGTGTGAATGGTTGTTTGTCTATATGTGCCCTGTGATTGGCTGGCCACCGGTCTCTGCTATCATGTGATCATCCATTCACAGCCATAGAAACAATGTGATTTTACACTAGAAAGCATCACAGTGGAAGTCGACCCAAACCTTGGTGGGGAAATATCTCTCCGTTTTGAACTGCTTGAGAAAAGAGGACAAGAAGAAGGTGGTGAAGAAGAGGATGATGGACCAGAAGAGGACATCCGGGATGTAGGGCCCGTGGTCACTGCAGGCTATGCCCACAAAATCCCCATGCAGCATTTTACACATCTGGAGGAAAGGAAACACAACGTGGAATGTCAATCTGTAACATGACGACTGCGTATCATTATTATTATTAATTATTATTACTACATTTGTTACAGTATATTATTGTATGTGTGATTTTGTGTGTATATGGTGGAAGAAATAATCAAAAGAAATAAAATATAATAATAATAATAATATTAGTAATAAAAATGTATTAACACAATCGCATTTATCACAATGTTATCTTTTTTAATTTAAAATAAATTATAATTTAATAATTAAAGTTTCCTTTAATGTATTCAAATGATACTCTTTTAATAATATTTTTTAAATAATAATATTTCTTTAATATTTTTAATAATAATATTTTTTGGACGTACATGTGCGTTTTAGTTGCAGTATATTATTGTATGTGTGATTTTGTGTGTATATGGGGAAGAAATAATCAAAAGAAATAATAAAATATAATAATTATTATTTTATTAAAACAATTGCAATCATCACAATTATGTTATCTTTTTTAATTTAAAATAAATTATAATTTAATAATTAAAGAGTCCTTTAATGTATTCAAATGATACTTTTTGAAGAATATTTTTAATAATAATATTTTAAAAATATTTTTAATAATATTTTGGACGTACATGTGCGTTTTAGTTACAGTATATTATTGTATGTGTGATTGTGTGTGTATATGGGGAAGAAATAATACAATATAATAATAATAATTTTATTAAAACAATTGCAATTATCACAATTGTGTAATTTTTAAAAAATGTAAAATAAATTATAATTTAATAATTAAAGATTCCTTTAATGTATTCAAATGATACTTTTTGAATAATATTTTTTTTCAAAAAAATTTTACAGACACTGGAGGTCACCGTGAGGCAGTCTCACCGAGACATTGAGGCTGCTCCAAGGGATGGAATCAGGGCTGTACCCCGTCTGGTTCCACGTCTGCAAGAGCTGAGATGAGGCATTAACCGGCTGAGCGCACTGACACCTGGGAGGCGGGAGAAGAAACACAAAAATAATAATTCATAAATCATCATTAATTTGATACTTCATTCGCTGCTGGGTTGAAAGCGGAACTGATATTAGCAAATCAAATCAAATCAAATCAACTTTATTTGTAGAGCACTTTTTCCTGCAAAGACATGCAACACAAAGTGCTTTACAGAATTAAAAACAATTACCACAATTAAAGGAAACGCCACCTTTGGGGCCGTCCACACTGGGAGGAGCACCCCCTGATGGGGGACTGGGCTCCTCCCAGTGTGGACGGCCCCAAAGGTGGCGTTTCCTTGATCCTAAGTGCCATGGGCACGGGACACCCGGGGCACCCGGGGCACCCGGGGCACCCGGGGCACCCGGGGCACCCGGGACACCCGGGACACCCGGGACACCCGGGACACCCGGGACACCCGGGACACCCGGGACACCCGGGTGCTGGTCGCCTGATGGGGGACTGGGCTCCTCCCAGTGTGGACGGCCCCAAAGGTGGCGTTTCCTTGATCCTAAGTGCCATGGGCACCCGGGGCACCCGGGGCACCCGGGGCACCCGGGACACCCGGGGCACCCGGGACACCCGGGACACCCGGGACACCCGGGACACCCGGGGCACCCGGGACACCCGGGGCACCCGGGACACCCGGGACACCCGGGGCACCCGGGACACCCGGGACACCCGGGTGCTGGTCGCCTGATGGGGGACTGGGCTCCTCCCAGTGTGCACGGCCCCAAAGGTGGCGTTTCCTTGATCCTCGGTGCCATGGGGGCACCCCCACCCCCCCACCCCTGACTCCAACAGACGGGCGGACCCCCACATTAAAGAGAGGAACCCCCAGCCGGCCGGGTCGAAGGGACGCAAGGATGGCACCCCCCTCAGCAGACCCGACACAGCCCCCAGTGTGGAGGACCACCCCCCCTGAGGAAACACTGGAGTTAAAAGCTAAAGACTAAGAGCTTAAAATAGGACTAAAAAGATAAAAACGTAAGAAAAGTTTACGTTTTTAAAAAAATATCAACAGTCTCCGCAGTTCTGAGGCTCTCCGGCAGGCTGTTCCACAGGTCGGGTGGCTAAATGCTGCCTCACCGTGGGTTTTTGTTCTTGGTTTTGGTCTTGTTAAAAGTCCAGTACCGGAGGACCGCAGAGGGTCCACGGGGGTTGGTAATGGTAAAAGCACATCAGATAAATAAGAAGGTGCAAGGCTGTTAAGATGTTTAAAAACCAGTAAAAGAATCTTAAAAATCGATCCTGAAGCGGACCAGGGAGTCAATGTAAGCAAGTATTTCACTCACAAGCACAGGCTCTCGGAACTTCCCGGGATCATGGAAAAATAAATTTTCCAAGTATTGTACAAACATACAAAGTGTGTATACAGTTGCAACCCAGCAATAGCGGAAAAAACCAAAACACAACATCAGGCTTCATCACTTCATGACTTACAGATACGACGTGAGGTTGTCCAGGCTGTTGTGACTGTTGACGGGGTAATGTTCTCCGAGGTGGAAAAGCTTCTCCAGAGCCTCATAGATGAAAATGATGCAGATAAGCGCCGCGAATGCTTCCTCGGTGAAGCGAGTGATGTAGCACACCAGGGAGCTTGCATCTGTGGCGACCAGGACAATACATAGGAAGGCTGTCCACAAACCAATGCTAGTTCGTAACGACAGGTAGGAGAGACCATAGTCGCTGGTGTGAAAGAAGGAGGAGGGGGGGGGGCATAAAGAAGAATAGATATAGATATACATGTAGAGTATATATACAATAACAATAACTCAATAAGGGAGTACTATATCAGTGATTCTCAACTTTGGGGTAGCGGTTCTTTTTTTTTTTTATTTAAAAAAAATAATAATAATTTTTTTTAAATTTTTGTTAACTCAATGCTGCCCACTCCTGGTCTAAATGAAGAATTTTCAAGCAAAAAAAATTGGCTACATGAACTAAAATACACATCAGAAAATGCATTCAAAATGACATATGTAGTGGTGCTTTGGTTAAAGTCATTAATCCCTTCCAGAAGGTCCGACTCAAACCAGAACAGACTCTTAACCAAAGCATCTGTTCCAATCTGCTCCAGACAACGCAAAACACATTATATAGACAATGATTATAGTTTTGCATGCCGTCACCTAGGAGACCCGGGTTCAATTCCACCCTCTGCCATCTCTGTGTGGAGTTAGCATGTTAGCTCCGCGGGCATACGTGGGATTTCTCCGGGTACTCCAGTTTCCTCCCACATTCCAAAAACATGTTTATGTCTATTAGTTTATTTAGCCATGTTTATGCTTGCAAAAAAACCAAACAAACGCTAAACTCATCACACAGTAACTTAACACTCCAAAAGGTGTACCTACAAATATACAAAGAAGTACCAATATGAGTTTTGAAGTTTCCCATTCTGCATTGTGTCTGAGCAAAGCAGTTCATTGGAGGACATGCGGAATAGAAAGTGGTTAGCGTGCAGGCCACACAGCTAGGATACCCGAGTTCGATTCCACACTCGGCTATCGCTGTGTGGAGTTAGCATTTTCTCCCTGTGCATGCGTGGTTTTTTTTTCCGGGTACTCCGGTTTCCTCCCACATTCCAAAAACATGCTAGGTTAATTAGCGACTCCAAATTGTCCATAGGTATGAATGTGAGTGTGAATGGTTGTTTGTCTATATGTGCCCTGTGATTGGCTGGCCACCAGTCCAGGGTGTACCCCGCCTATTGCCCGAAGACAACTGGGATAGAAAATGTAAGGATAGATGGGAATTAAATTAGAAAATTTCTGACTTGACACTAACGTGCATGCTAAATTGTACCCGCAAGTCATGCTGGGTATGCATGCAGTAGTTCCTCCCTTCCTCACACTCAAAAATGTCCATTGTACTTGTTTTGTGCATTTTCACTTCCTGGTTCCATTATTTAAATGGAAGAAATGTAGGCCGAGTTCTTATAAAGTTGCATCATCACCCAGCAAAAAAAAAAAAAAGTGGAAAAAAAATTAATCCGTTTGAGAAATGTGACTTTAAGAGATGATGGTGGGTTGAGAACCACTGTTGTTTGCTAGTAAAGCCAGTTCATATTTTTCCAACTTACGTGCAGAACTTAAAGAGGATCTTCTCAAAGACTAACACGGGCCCCGTGCTGCCAAGAATGGTAAGGGGCTGGCCGGCAAAGAGGGAGTACGCCACCCCGGTTAGGGACGCCCCAAACAGAGATTCAATGGCGCTCTGTAGAAAAAAAGAGAACCAGATATGAATAGATTGTCATACTTTTGCAATATACAGTTTACTGAGAACGTACACAGACTGTCGGCATTAAACACAACCCAGACTTGAGAACAAAAACAGACACATGCAAAGAGAAAAGGAATGACTAAGAGATTTGTAACATGAGGGACTGTTACACCCGCAAACGTAATTACATTTGCAGAAAAACACTAAACTCATCACACAGTAACTTAACACTTCAAAGGTGTACCTAAAAATATACAAAGAAGTACCAATATGAGTTTTGAAGTTTCCCATTCTGCATTGTGTCTGAGCAAAGCAGTTCATTGGAGGACACGCGGCATAGAAAGTGGTTAGTGCACAGGCCACACAGCTAGGAGACCAGGGTTCAATTCCACCCACAAATGTAATATGAGACAAAATAAGGATCTTTGTGGTTGTTCTTCTTTTAATGAGGGAGAAGGTGTAGATGTCATTTTGAGGATTTTAACAAGATAATTATTTTTTTTTTGTGGAAAAAATATTATTCAAAGAGTATCATTTGAATACATTAAATGAATCTTTAATTATTAAATTATAAATTATTCTAAATTTAAAAAAACAATTGTGATAATTGCAATTGTTTTAATAAAATTATTATTACTATTATTATTTATTATATTTTATTATTTCTTTTGATTATTTCTTCCCCATAAACACACAAAATCACACATACAATAATATACCATGTATGTCCAAAAATATTATTATTAAAAATATTAAATAAATATTATTATATTAAAAATATTATACAAAGAGTATCATTTGAATACATTAAATAAATCTTTAATTATTAAATTTTAAATTAAAATAGATAACATAACTGTGATAATTGAAATTGTTTTAATATGATTTTATTATTATTATAATATTTTATTATTTCTTTTGATTATTTCTTCCCCATATACACACAAAATCACACATACAATAATATACTGTAACTAAAACGCACATGTACAGTCACAAACAAAATGTAATAATTTCCTGTAAATGTAATAGTTATAATAATAAAAAAATAATAATAATATTATAATAATAATATAATTTTATTCAAACAATTGGAATTATCACAATTATATATATATTTTTTTTATTTAGGTTGCTTTAATGTATTCAAATGATACTCTTTGAATAATATTTTTTCCACAAAAAAAAAAAGAATTATCTTGTTAAAATCCTCAAAATGACATCTACACCTTCTCCATCATTAAAAGAAGAAAGAACAAACAACAACAACAACCACAAAGATCATTATTTTGTCTCATATTACATTTGTGGGTGGAATTGAACTCGGGTCTCCTAGCTGTGTGGCCTGCACACTAACCACTTTCTATGCCGCATGTCCTCCAATGAACTGCTTTGCTCAGACACAATGCAGAATGGGAAACTTCACAACTCATATTGGTACTTCTTTGTATATTTTTAGGTACACCTTTGGAGTGTTAAGTTGCTGTGTGATGAGTTTAGTGTTTTTTGCAAGCATAAAGGAAATTCAGTATTAAGTTTGCAGTAGGCAAATTTTATTACATTTGTGGGAAATGTATTACATTTGCGGGATTATTACATTCAAAGCTGCAGATTTGTATTACGTTTGCGGGTGTAACAGGAACTGAAAAAGCCTTAAGATGAACTCGATTGAAAATTAATTAAAAAGGTACCAGTGTGAATGGGGACAGACTCAATTCCCATGATCGGTATTCAACACATGACACTAATTGAATGTCATTATTAAAAATTCACAAGTACTGTTATTACATAATATCTATTCCACTCACTATATTGCCTTTGGTTGCCTCCCCAAGCAGCCCACCGAATGTAATGACAGGAGACATACAGGCACAATACAGGAAGAGGATGGACGCCAGACACTGGAGGCTAAAGGAGTCTCTGACGTCGCTCCAGTAAAACGGGGCCTTGCGTTTGATATCCAGTATCAGACCGCCGAATATCCTACAAAAAGGAGAGTAGTTGAAATCATTATTCTTAATATGACATGAATAAATTCTACTTGCCTTCCAGTTCTCTGAAGTTCTGGTCCCGCATTGTGGTCGTCTTCCTTTTCGAGTTCCCCTGCTGGAGACGGGGAGCCATTAGGATGGGATGGCCGTTTCCTTTTCAGCTGCAGGTCAGAACACATCAACAATGCCTTCAGTAATAGCAGACACCTCTCAGGTCGACTTCACACTAGGAAATCTATGTCATGTATTGGCATGCTTAAGGGGGAACAGGAAACCACGCTATGATAGAACCACACCAGTGGAAATAATTTTTGTAATATTATGAGGAAAAATTGTGTTACTTTTAGAAAATTAGGTTGCAGAAAAAGCTAGAATGTGAGGAGTATGAAGCAAAATTATTATGGAAATAACGTCATAATTACGAGAATAAAATCTACAAGTTGAAAGTTGTAAAATAAAAAAAAAACAGCTGTAATTTTATGAGAATAAAGTCAAAATATATATAAAAAAAAAAGTTGTATTGTAACCAAAAAAAAGGCATAATTTTCCAAGAATTAACTGGTAATATTATGTGGGGAAAAATAATGTAATTTTAGTAGAATGAAATATTAAAGATAAAATAATCTTTTGTGAAATATATAACTAAATAAACATTAGGTTGCAGAAAAAGCTAGAATGTGAGGAGTATGAAGCAAAAATATTATGGAAATAATGTCATAATTACAAGAACAAAATCTACAAGTTGAAAGTTGTCAAATAAAAAAAAAACAGCTGTAATTTTATGAGAATAAAGTCAAAATATAAAAAAAAAAGTTGTATTGTAACCAAAAAAAGGCATAATTTTCCAAGAATTAACCAGAATTAACTGGTAATATTATGTGGGGCAAAATAATGTAATTTTAGTAGAATTAAATATTAAAGATAAAATAATTTTTCATGAAATATATAACTAAATAAAAATTAGGTTGCAGAAAAAGCTACAATGTGAGGAGTATGAAGTAAAAATATTATGGAAATAACGTCATAACTACGCGAATAAAATCTACAAGTTGAAAGTTGTAAAAAAAAAAAACAGCTGTAATTTTATGAGAATAAAGTCAAAATATTAAAAAAAAGATAAAGATAAAAAAAAATTGTGAAATATATAATAAATACATAAATCTACGCCACCAAAAAAGGCATAATTTTCCAATAATTAACTGGTAATATTTTGTGGGGAAAAACAATGTAATTTTAGTAGAATGAAATATTAAAGATAAAATATTTTTTCGTCAAATATATAATAATAATAATACATTTTATTTGTATAGCGCTTTTCAAGATACTCAAAGACACTTTACAAAAGAATGAAGTTGAATAGAGCAAGTAAACAGAATAAAAGACACACCAAAATACAACATTCATTGGTTAGTACACAGTTAAAAAAGCGGGGCTATATAACTAAATAAATAAATATACGCCACCAAAAAAAGGCATAATTTTCCAATAATTAACTGGTAATATTATGTGGGGAAAAATAATGTAATTTATTAGAATGTAATATTAAAGATAAAATAATTTTTTGTGAAATATATAACTCAATAAATAAATATATGCCACTTTTTAGCATATGTTTATGTGTTGCTTTAAAAAAAAATGGCCCTCGCTGGAAAAAGTGTGGACCAACTTCAACTCGAGAAAAACTCACCTGGGATGGAACATTTTTGGGGGGCTCAATCCGGATGGTGGGGTCCCACTCTCCGGGCGGGAGGACCGTCACCTGATCAAGGAACTCATCGATTCCAGAGAGAAGGTCAGTTCGGTCTTTGGCCTTGTACGCCACGTCGTGGAAAATCTAAAAAGGACGCAGTAATAATAATACGCTCGTTTGTTTACATTATAAAGTAAACCAACCATCACTTAAGTCCAATTTGTATCAATTGTATGAATGAAAGCTTTGTGTATGGCACCTCATCTGTCATCAGAGTGGCCATGGATCTGCCAATCTCATGGTACTGAGGACCCTTTCCATGAGGACCCAAAAGCAGGAACAGAAACCTTTGGGAGAGAAACACATGCATTGTAAGAAAAAAATAACTCAAGTAATAACTAAAGAATAACTAAAGTTCATATTGGCTGCATTGCAGGCCACACAGCTAGGAGACCCGAGTTCGAATCTTATTTTCTAATATTGTGTCTACTATATTGAGCGACTATTATGGTGTTAATTCACATCTACAGGGCTCCAATAATAAAATTATGTTTTTATTATGCATTATTCCTACCTTGTGGGCACCGGAACCTCAGTAAGACCAGTGATGAGAACAGCAGGGGACAGGCGTACAAAAGCAATTATGGGTTTCTCTAAGAAATCCACCTCTCCCACCAGAACGTTGGACGCTTCGGCACCCGGGGGAATCTTTTTCATGAAATTCATGTCCACCTGAAAAGCAAGGAAAACAACAATAGTCAGGATTCATAATAATTTGACTAAAAACTGATGACTGTGAGGTTATGGGGATGTTAGGAGGAGAGTTAATATCTACAACCTTATAATCAGAAAAAGTTGGGACAGTAGGTTGAATTTTACATCATATACAATCGTGTATTGCTAGCTCGCGATTCGAACATTGCTCCCTTGCTGTATTGCGGTTTTAAATATGGACGTTAAAAGTATTTTTTTTGCATTTTCAAGCATAAAAATGTCAAATCCATATTCAGTATAAGTTGTTAGGTCAGGGTACATCGGTCAGTAATTTTTTATTGACAATTTTTTATATATTTTATAGACAAGCATTAGACTTGATAGCAGGAACAACAGGCTTTTATTGCAGGTCTATTATCGCACAAAATAACTAATACGAATCAGAACGTCTTCAATAATGATAAAAAGTGTCACAACTAGGAAAAAAAGAGGAAATCACGGAATCTAAAATTCTACTGCATACAGTTTTATAGGGGAGCTGATGTCAACCGCAGAAAGTTACACGTGTCTTTTGTATCTTGATTATATATTAATGATTATTAACGACGAGCTACAGTGGCGGTAAACAGAAAAATCACAGCTTTCTTTGATGTTTTGTAGTCAGTAATTTTTTATTTTTTATAGACAAGCATCAGACTTGATAGCAGGAACAACAGGCTTTTATTGCAGGTCTATTATCGCACTAAATAACTAATACGAATCAGAACATTTTCAATAATGATAAAAAGTGTTCTTAGAAGAACTATGCCACAACTAGGAAAATATTTCATTAGATTAAGAGGAAATCACGGAATCAACTATAACTACTGCATACATTTTTATAGGGGAGCTGAAGTCAACCGCAGAAAGTTACATGCCTCTTTTGTATCTTCTGAATGCAATGATTATAACGACGAGCTACAGTGGAGGTAAACAGAAAAATCACAGCTTTCTTTGATGTTTTGTAACCCAACTTTTTCCGATCACAGTTGTAGAGCAACACAACACCTACAGAGTACTGAGCAAAGATTGTCCAAAAACTGTGATGCGTTTCCTGTCATGGCGCTTAAACATCTTAAAAGTATTTTTTTGTATAAAAATAAGTCATTGGGTCAGGGTACATCGGTCAGTAGGTGTCAGTAATTTTTTATTGACATTTTTTTATTTTTTATAGACTATCATCAGACTTGATAGCAGGAACAACAGGCTTTTATTGCAGGTCTATTATCGCACTAAATAACTAATACGAATCAGAACATTTTCAATAATGATAAAAAGTGTTCTTAGAAGAACTATGCCACAACTAGGAAAATATTTCATTATATTAAGAGGAAATCAAGGAATCAACTATGACTACTGCATACATTTTTATAGGGGAGCTGATGTCAACCGCAGAAAGTTACATGCGTCTTTTGTATCTTCTGAATGCAATGATTATAACGACGAGCTACAGCGGCGGTAAACAGAAAAATCACAGCTTTCTTTGATGTTTTGTGACCCAACTTTTTCCGATCACAATTGTAGAGCAACACAACACCTACAGAGTACTGAGCAAAGATTGTCCAAAAGCTGTGAGGCATTTCCTGTCACGGCGCTTAAACATCTTAAAAGTATTTTCAAGCATAAAAATGTCAAATCCAAATTCAGTATTAGTCGTTGGGTCGAGGTACATTGGTCAGTAATTTTTTGTTGACAATTTTTTATATTTTATAGACAAGCATCAGACTTGATAGCAGGAACAACAGGCTTTTATTGCAGGTCTATTATCGCACAAAATAACTAATACGAATCAGAACGTCTTCAATAATGATAAAAGTGTCACAACTACGAAAATATTCCATTTATTAAGAGGAAATCACAGAATTAACTATGACTACTGCATATAGTTTTATAGGGGAGCTGATGTCAACCGCAGAAAGTTATATGCGTCTTTTGTATCTTTTGAATGCAATGATATGACGAGCTACAAACAGAAAAATCACAGCTTTCTTTTAATGTTTTGTAACCCAACTTTTTCCGACACAGTTGTAGAGCAACACAACACCTACAGAGTACTGAGCAAAGATTGTCCAAAAGCTGTGATGCGTTTCCTGTCACGGCGCTTAAACATCTCCTGTGTGCAAATGCCAAACAGATCCAAGCGTGTGGCTTCATCCCTCTTTTTTTGTACACGGTGACTCACATAAACAGTACACCTTATTTTTGGCAGACATAATGGGTGGTTTTATAAACCACTAATGGCAGCTTGTATGCAGGCTCGCCAGCTTTGTGGAGGAGGGATGGCGAGATGGAGAACATCTCCGAGACTTTTTTTACTTGGCCGTAGTAACGACTGCGTGATTGATGGTGGATTTTGACGTTCAGTCTTACTGAAGGAATTGTCAAACAGACAATGTCGTCACGGGGGCCCACCACCACCCACCATGATAGACCGTGTCTGTGCTCAGCACTGTGGTTAGGTTACCTTGCTGAAGTCCACACTGCTGCTTTCTCTACTGACCCCTACTTTGGAAGGCCGCCTCTCCACTCCTTTATCGCCGTCCAGGTAGTTTGGGACCGAGTTCGGATGCACCAGTGGTCCTGGTGGAGAAGAAAGACGGACATAAACAGGGAATCGAACTTAAGGCCTTTTGAGTATAGGTATTTGTAAATGTAAACACTTTGCTTATTATTCATTTCATCCATCCATCTTCTACCGCTTGGGTCACGAGGGGGGGTAGCAGGCTAAGTAAGGAAGCCCAGACAAGGAAGCCAATCCCCGGGCTACTTCACCCAGCTCATCCCGGTGGATCTCAAGGAGTTCCCAGGCCCGGTTGAAAGACTCTCCAAGTCTCTCCAACGTGTCAACCTGGGTCTTCCTCCAAGACTCCAACCGGTTAGATGTGCCCTGAACACCTCATGTGGCTCCTCTCTACTTGAAGGAGCAACGGTTCGACTCCCGGATGACAGTGCTTCTCAACTTCTATCACTGAAGGGAGAGAGCAGCCATCCTGAGGAGAAAACTAATTTTGTCCGCTTGTCCTCGCAATCTTATTCTTTTGGTCACTAATACATAATAAACAATTATAATTACTTTCAGAATAATTAATAATAATACCCCTAATTACAACTCATAATGATACATTATCATTATACCATGATTTGTGTAGATAACCCCCCCCCATTGGAAATAAGACAAATACAGTGCTAATTTGGTTTTGTCTCATAAATCGTTTGCACAAAAATACTTGCAAAAAATATATTTTATAATTAGATATATTCTAATAATATGTTATCATATTATATTAATATAATAATATTATAAGTGTAATAATAATAATAATAATATTAATATCATTTAATATACAAATAATATTATATATATTTTATAATAGAATAATTGTAGTTTTACATGGAAAAAAATATGAAATTACTACTCATAATGATACATTATTATTATTATAATACCATGATTTGTGTAAATAACCCACGCGCCATTGGGAATAACAGAAACACAAATACAGTGCTAACTAGGTTTTTGTCTCATAAATCGTTTGCACAAAAATACTTGCAAAAAATATATTTTATAATTAGATATAATATTTATATTTTTTAATATTATATTAATATAATAATATCAATATGCATAATATATTAATAATATTAATAAAAATAATATTATATATTATATACATTATAATTATATTTATATAATCTGAAATTATAATCTAAAATTATATTTATAATTATAATACAATTAATTTTATATAGAATTATTTACTATAATATATTATATTTATATAATCTCTGTTCTATATATTCTCTGTATTATATAATTACTATAATTAGTTTACATTATAGTTTTACATAAAAAAAATGAAATAGTTAGAAATTAGAAAAAAGTTGGAGCTCATTATTGATGCAGACTTGTCATACATCAAATTCAAATTCAATCAAACTTTATCAAAGTGCTGGTACTCCCAACTTGAATGATCATCCCAACGGAATGATACAGAAAAGGGCAAAGAGACTCGTTTGTTGCTAGCAATATTGTACAAAACACTAAGCTAAAATTTGACAAAAAACTAAATCATACAAAAAACAATAACAATCAAGCCTGTACGCAATGCTAAGGTAGTTAACCACTGTCATATTAACATAGGCTCCAGCATACCCAGCAACACTAGTGAGGACAAGCGGTATAGAAAACGGATGCATGGAATTCTCCTTTAACTTGAATCCCAAATGAAGGGCATTTTGTTAGCATTTTGTTAACTGCCGCAAAAAGGTTAAGGATGAACAAAAGTTCTGAGAATGACAGAAATATAAATTAAAAGGTCTGCTGCCTCTGTTTTTGTGAAAATGGTCATGAAAAAAAAAATTTCCACTGCATTTCAGCCCTGCCACAAAAAGGACCACCATGTTAGTGATTCTCTGGTTAACGTGGGTGAAAGTGCTGACAGGCAATTAAAATTGCAAATAAAATAAAAAGTTAAAATTAAAATTAAAATTACAAATAAAATTAAAAATTAAAAATTAAAATTAAAATTAAAATTAAAATTAAAATTAAAATTAAAATTAAAATTAAAATTAAAATTAAAATTAAAATTACAAATAAAAATTACAAATAAAATTAAAAAATGAAATTGAAAAATAAAAATGAAAAATAAAAAATGAAAAATGAAAAATAAAAAATAAAAAAAATAAAAAATAAGGAAAGCAGGAAGTGAACAAATGTAACAGTTACTGATTGTAAAAGTATCAGATGGAGGGCTATTATTTAAAAAGCTTTGCTTCTTCCGACTCCTTTTGGACATGTGGAACTGTGAACTGATTATGTGATCACTCAATAATCTGACACATATTCAAATGAAATAAAACCATAACCATAACCATAAAAACACAGAAGCAGCAAACGTTGTGAAAACCAATACTTGTGTCATTCTCAAAACCTTTGACCAAGACACGTACACGGCCATGATACCAAATGTGTGAGTTTTTTTTGGCACACTCCAATAAGTGTAATTTTCCCAAATGTAAGACACATAGCAATAACTACAGCCTCGTTGACATTGCATAAAATAATTGCATTGTATTAGAAAAGACATTTTGATTATTGGAACACTCTAAACTATGCTTTTGTGATATGAGATAGCAGACACAGGAAACGCTAGAACTTTTAGTCTTGAACATGCAACGTGAAATGAGGTCATGTATCTTCATCACAGAATAGAAACGCTATTCTGTGTGTGCTTTAGTAACAGTTCTTTTACCCACGATTCCTCGGTTATCGGCGCTCGTCGGTACGACACCGATGCCACCCGCGGCTCAATCAAAATTTACTACATTTATGCAAGTATGCAATTCATACCCTAATCATGGTGGTTCCCAGAAGTATGTAGATGCTTGGGAGATGTGACTAGTGAACAGGAGCCTGATTGCTCACATACCCGGGCAAAGCCTCTAGGAATAAGAGAGGGATTAGCCTAGGTTGCATCCGCTAAAAGGTCTTCATTCAGGAAGGCTAAACCCCGGAATGCTCACCCACAACAACCTTTTTTTCAACAGTGATGACTCAGCAGATGAGGATTAAAATACATAACTGAAATTGTATGACTGACCGCTCGGCGGAAAACGAGGGGTTGTCCCACAAAAAAGGTTTTGAAATGTTTATGATTGCGGTAACCATGAAATAGTCGCACTCCAATTAACCCTATGAAGCAAACTTATGATTTATCGCTCATCCAATAATGTGCAGGTAGATCCCGTGTGTCAAAAAAAGAGAAAATAGAAATTAGGAACATATACAGTGGAACCTCGGTCGAAAAAAGCCACACACCAAGCAGCTAGCATACAATAATACAGAGCATGTGTTGTTGTCGTGTTATTACTAAATTGTGTGAACCCAATGGTATTCTTAAAGTATTTTTAGTGCAAAAATTTTATATTTTATATATATATATATATATATATATATATATATATATATATATATATATATAAATATGTTTGTGTGTGTTTATGGTGTATTTATACCAAATTATATTTTATTTATTTATTTATTTATACATTTTTGTCCAAAAAATATATTTAAAAAAATATATATTTTGTATATATACTACTAGTATAAAATGTCCAGCTATTTAAGGACTTTAAATAGCATCATATATATATATATATATATTTTTTTTTTTTGTATAAAAAAATACATATATGAGATCGGGAGCTTGGTGAACTTGCTTGCTTGTTAATTTAGCCTATTCAGCGTCCTGGGTATGTTCTTGATGCTAATGTGTAGCTGAATAACTTGATGTGTAATATATATATATATATATATATATATATATATATATATATATATATTTTATTTTTTTTTAATTTATTGTATAAATACACCATATTTTATATGAGATCGGGAGCTTGGTGAACTTGCTTGCTTGTTAATTTAACCTATTCAGCGTCCTGGGTATGTTCTTGATGCTATTGTGTAGCTGAATAACTTGATGTGTAATATATATATATTTTTTTTTTATTTTTTTGTATAAATACACCATATTTTATATGAGATCAGGAGCTTGGTGAACTTGCTTGCTTGTTAATTTAACCTATTCAGCGTCCTGGGTATGTTCTTGATGCTATTGTGTAGCTGAATAACTTGATGTGTAATATATATATATATATATATATATATATATATATATATATATATATATATTTTTTTTTTTTTTTGTATAAATACACCATATTTTATATGAGATCAGGAGCTTGGTGAACTTGCTTGCTTGTTAATTTAACCTATTCAGCATCCTGGGTATGTTCTTGATGCTATTGTGTAGCTGAATAACTTGATGTGTAATATATATATATATATATATATTTTTTTTTTTTTTGTATAAATACACCATATTTTATATGAGATCAGGAGCTTGGTGAACTTGCTTGCTTGTTAATTTAACCTATTCAGCATCCTGGGTATGTTCTTGATGCTATTGTGTAGCTTAATAACTTGATGTGTTAGACACCTATCATTTCTAAACAATTGCGACTTATGGAATTTTTTTGATGTATTTTTTTTTTGTTTGTTTCTTTTGTCTTTTTTTCCTGGTACTGGTTTTTGGCTTGAGCCCTCTTTATTCCGGAATCCGAGGCCTCCACATGTTAAAAAAAAAAGTTAAAAAAAAACTAAACTACTACTAACAAGTCACCTCCACCATCCAGACAAATGAAAATGTATCCGACTGTCTAGTCTCTGCTAAACGTCCAGCTATTTAAGGACTTTCAACCTTTCACCAAGGCACACTAAGTAGACTAATGATCACAGCTTGATAATCCCATTCAAGTGAGGCAACCCCCCATGCTAAAGTCAAGCCACTTGGCTCTTGTGTGTGGAGGGGGGGGGGGGGTATAAAAAAAAAGTATACATCCTCCTTTGAAAGGGGATACAATTACAGAAGCTTAGCAGCTATAATAAGATGACCCTTTCACACAACCTCTCCGCTTCAACAAGTGATAGCCGGTTCTCATGTCCCACACGTTGATGTGGAGCCGTTCCCAGAATAAGACGCACGCAAACTCCCGTCTAATAATAAACCGACAGGAAGGAAATAAAAGACTCCCCGTGACTGCTCGTAAAGGACCGTCAAAGCCGGTCTCTGCCCTCGTATACATGCCAAGCTCTGTCGCTTGCGTACGTCAGTGCTAAGTTCAAACTCTGGGTAAAAGAATGTTGGAAGCCGATGAAGAGAATGTATGGGTACAAAATGATGCAAGAACCTTTACGGCTGCGGGGATTCTGAATAAAAAGGTGAGTAAACATGTTTAAAAGGAAAACTCGTGACACCCCTGTTAAATATGCCGACACCTCACACACATGATGATATACGACTGAAGCATTTCCAGAGGGCAGCCATGACACCTCAACCAAAAAGTGCATGAACATATTTTATAAGCAAGACTTGGAAGAATGCTTTGCCAAGGTGCGTTGGGGACAAAGCGCTTTAGATGGCAAAGGAGCAGAGGGGGATGTGTTGCACGTAAAAAGAGATTAAAAGCGTTGTAGAGAACAAGAGCCATGACAGGTACGGTACTGTGCAAAAAAAAAAATCTTAGGCCAACAGGGTTTAGGGATTGATGGATGGATGGGAAGTTGGCTTCTAACAAGTGTCTGTGGTGTTTTAATCAAGTTCTGATGCCATTATAGTCGTCATCATAATGGCCGCTGTGCTTGTTCATTAAATAGCATCTGAGTACTACACAAAAATATATTTTAAAAAAAATCATTCCTGCTTTGTGGTTGAAAGAGCTTATTATTTGTCAAAAAATATG
Source organism: Doryrhamphus excisus (assembly GCF_030265055.1). Lineage (NCBI taxonomy): Eukaryota > Metazoa > Chordata > Actinopteri > Syngnathiformes > Syngnathidae > Doryrhamphus > Doryrhamphus excisus. The sequence continues at coordinate 16,693,112 of NC_080479.1, read as the reverse complement.
CGTAAAATATATATATATAAAAATATATATATATATATATAATATTATAAAATATAAAAAAATATATAAAAACTATATATAAAATAAGAATTTTCATGCATAAAAAAGCATCTGAGTACTACACAAAAATATACACATTTTTTAAAAAAATCATTCCTGCTTTGTGGTTGAAAGAGCTTATTATTTGTCAAAAAATATGTGAAAATATATATAAAAATATGTATAGTATTTAATATATTATATAATATAAAATATATAAAATAAGAATTTTCATGCATAAAAAAGTATCTGACTATTACACGAAAATATACACATTTTTTAAAAATCATTCCTGCTTTGTGGTTGAAAGAGCTTATTATTTGTCAAAAAATATGCGTAAAATATATATAAAAATATTATATATATATTATTTTTTTATATATTATATATAATATATATATTATATATTTTTTTCCATGCATAAAAACGCTTTTGTGAACTAAAATGCAAATGTAATTGAAAGAGATCATTTGTCAAAAAATATGCATAAAATATATATGTACATATATATATATATATATATGATATATTATTTTATATAAAAAAATATATATAATAAGAATTTCCATGCATAAAAACGCTTACGTGAACTAAAATGCAAATGTAAGGCATTCAGAAGACTCATTCAAAGATATGCAGTATTCTACATTGGTCAGTGGGTGTCAGTTATGTTACACTGATGAGACAATAACCACTGCAGGAAGTACTTTACAAAACAGGAAGTAATAAAAAAAAGGTGTGCATCATAGGTCTCTAAATGACTCAAATATTGTTTTTAAAAAAACGTATCTAGAAGTTTATAAACTGTTTTTATTGAAAATAAGAAATCATACTTTGTGGAAATTCACTTATCATGGTTGGGTGTTGGGTATGTGCATATGGGATGCAGACGTGGAGTTTTATTTAATTTAAATTAAATTTTAATAATTAAATGAAATTTAATAATTGAATTTAAATGAAATTTAAATTAAATTATAAAATAAATAATAAATAAATAATAAACAAATTAATAATAATAATAATTAAATTTAAATAATAAAATGTAATTTAATAATTTAATTTAGAGTACAGAATAATCCGATTTTGTACTGTGTATTCCATATTTTTGTATTTCATCCATACAAATGATATTCATCATGTCCAATTATGCATATTAAACTATAATGTGTGGGGGGAAACGCGGTAATGGTATCATGCGCTTGCACACAGAAGCCATTTGCTTGACATCCGCAATCAGATGAGGCTTCCTAATTAGCAAACACACAATCAAAACACACGTTTTGGCAAATGGACCTTGACATGGAATTGTGGCGTATGACTTTTTGCACAGTACCGAAGTGGTTGCAAGGATGCTTCGGAGAGTGAGTGACGTGAGATGGCCACACGGCGCTTCCATGCTAGTCCTAGTGTTTTCTGCTCAAGCTGTGACTCACACTGGCAGGCTACACAGATAATTGCCTTCTAATGGCAGCCGCTCGGGCCCCTGGGATGCACAGGACGATTGCCGGCTGAGCTGCGGCGATACCGCCGCCGCCTCCTCTGCGGAATTTGCTGTCAATTCCTCGTCATTGGGCGGGGATACCACCACCTCCGGGATGCTATGAGGGCCGAAGCCCGCCGATCCACGGCTGCGGCGCGGGGACTCGGGGGATGCGCGTCTGAACGACGCGGGGGTACTTTGCGGCGAGGGAGCCGGGGAACGAGCGGTGTTGGAGGAGGAGGAGGCGGAGGAGGGCAGGAGCTGGTTGAGTAGGTTGGAAACTCGGGACTCTTGTCTCTGAGGCGGGTTGGAAGCAGAAGAGGATGCTCCTGGCTTGTGGAGGGAGAGACGCGAAGAGGACAGGCCCTCTCCTAATAGAGGAGACAATAGTAAAAAAGGCAGGGAAAAGGAGGAGGAGAAGAAGGAGGAAAAAAAAAGGGTGGAGCACATAGGAAAAACATACCAAACACGTCAAAGAGATGCCAGTCGGAAAGTGTGCGAAGCAGGAAATGGTGCAGAAACGTTCTCGAGATTCATGCATGCATCCAGTGAGCAAAAAGATGCAAGTTTAGTGCAGAAAACGGTAGGGGGGCGGGGGTTCGGGGGTGTCCACACAAGACTCAAAACCCCGTCTCAGTCAAGCTGGATCATGTGACCGGTTAGTCCAATCCTCAGTTTCTCATGCCAAATAATGCACTACACCAAATGCAAGTTTCACTCCCATGACAAGAGTTCATTAATCTAAACTGCAGCTATCGCCATCACCGCCGATCAATACGAGAACTCTATTTCAAGACTCAAAAACCCGTCTCAGTCAAGTCCAATCCGTTCATCAGTTTGCATGCCAAATAATGCACTACACCAAATGCAACTCACTCCCATGACAAGAGTTCATTCATCTAAACCGCAGCTATCGCCATCACCGCCGATCAATACGAGAACTCTATTTCGATCCCTATCTTAGCTTGCAGCCATGCGCAAGTTCAAAAGCAGGTAAAGCATAGTTTTCTGGGTGTCGATATATAAGAGTTCATTCATCTAAACTGCAGCTATCGCCATCACCGCCGATCAATACGAGAACTCTATTTCGATCCCAATCTTAGCTTGCAGTCATGCGCAAGTTCAAAAGCAGGTAAAGCATCGTTTTCTGGGTATCGATATATAAGAGTTCATTCATTTAAACGGCAGCTATCGCCATCACCGCCGATCAATACGAGAACTCTATTTCGATCCCAATCTTCGCGGCAGCCATGCGCAAGTTCAAAAGCAGGTAAAGCATCGTTTTCTGGGTATCGATATATGAGTTCATTCATCTAAACTGCAGCTATCGCCATCACCGCCGATCAATACGAGAACTCTATTTCAAGACTCAAAAACCCGTCTCAGTCAAGCTGGATCATGTGACCGGTTAGTCCAATCCTCAGTTTCTCATGCCAAATAATGCACGACACCAAATGCAAGTCTCACTCCCATGACAAGAGTTCATTCATCTAAACTGCAGCTATCGCCATCACCGCCGATCAATACGAGAACTCTATTTCAAGACTCAAAAACCTGTCTCAGTCAAGCTGGATCATGTGACCGGTTAGTCCATTCCTCAGTTTCTCATGCCAAATAATGCACTACACCAAATGCAAGTCTCACTCCCATGACAAGAGTTCATTCATCTAAACTGCAGCTATCGCCATCACCGCCGATCAATACGAGAACTCTATTTCAAGACTCAAAAACCCGTCTCAGTCAAGCTCGACCATGTGACCGGTTAGTCCAATCCTCAGTTTCTCATGCCAAATAATGCACTACACCAAATGCAAGTTTCACTCCCATGACAAGAGTTCATTCATCTAAACTGTAGCTATCGCCATCACCGCCGATCAATACGAGAACTCTATTTCAAGACTCAAAAACCCGTCTCAGTCAAGTCCAATCCGTTCATCAGTTTGCATGCCAAATAATGCACTACACCAAATGCAACTCACTCCCATGACAAGAGTTCATTCATCTAAACCGCAGCTATCGCCATCACCGTCGATCAATACGAGAACTCTATTTCGATCCCTATCTTAGCTTGCAGCCATGCGCAAGTTCAAAAGCAGGTAAAGCATAGTTTTCTGGGTGTCGATATATAAGAGTTCATTCATCTAAACTACAGCTATCGCCATCACCGCCGATCAATACGAGAACTCTATTTCGATCCCAATCTTAGCTTGCAGTCATGCGCAAGTTCAAAAGCAGGTAAAGCATCGTTTTCTGGGTATCGATATATAAGAGTTCATTCATTTAAACTGCAGCTATCGCCATCACCGCCGATCAATACGAGAACTCTATTTCGATCCCAATCTTCGCGGCAGCCATGCGCAAGTTACGAGAACTCTATTTCAAGACTCAAAAACCTGTCTCAGTCAAGCTCGACCATGTGACCGATTAGTCCAATCCTCAGTTTCTCATGTCATGGGAGTGAGTTTGCATTTGGTGTAGTGCATTATTTGGCAAGAGTTCATTCATCTAAACTGCAGCTATCGCCATCACCGCCGATCAATACGAGAACTCTATTTCAAGACTCAAAAACCCGTCTCAGTCAAGCTTGACCATGTGACCGGTTAGTCCAATCCTCAGTTTCTCATGCCAAATAATGCACTACACCAAATGCAAGTTTCACTCCCATGACAAGAGTTCATTCATCTAAACTGCAGCTATCGCCATCACCGTCGATCAATACGAGAACTCTATTTCAAGACTCAAAAACCCGTCTCAGTCAAGTCCAATCCGTTCATCAGTTTGCGTGCCAAATAATGCACTACACCAAATGCAAGTTTCACTCCCATGACAAGAGTTCATTCATCTAAACTGTAGCTATCGCCATCACCGTCGATCAATACGAGAACTCTATTTCAAGACTCAAAAAACCGTCTCAGTCAAGCTGGATCATGTGACCGGTTAGTCCAATCCTCAGTTTCTCATGCCAAATAATGCACTACACCAAATGCAAGTCTCACTCCCATGACAAGAGTTCATTCATCTAAACTGCAGCTATCGCCATCACCGTCGATCAATACGAGAACTCTATTTCAAGACTCAAAAACCCGTCTCAGTCAAGTCCAATCCGTTCATCAGTTTGCATGCCAAATAATGCACTACACCAAATGCAACTCACTCCCATGACAAGAGTTCATTCATCTAAACCGCAGCTATCGCCATCACCGCCGATCAATACGAGAACTCTATTTCGATCCCTATCTTAGCTTGCAGCCATGCGCAAGTTCAAAAGCAGGTAAAGCATCGTTTTCTGGGTATCGATATATAAGAGTTCATTCATTTAAACTGCAGCTATCGCCATCGCCGTCGATCAATACGAGAACTCTATTTCGATCCCAATCTTAGCTTGCAGTCATGTGCAAGTTCAAAAGCAGGTAAAGCATCGTTTTCTGGGTATCGATATATAAGAGTTCATTCATTTAAACTGCAGCTATCGCCATCGCCGTCGATCAATACGAGAACTCTATTTCAAGACTCAAAAACCCGTCTCAGTCAAGCTGGATCATGTGACCGGTTAGTCCAATCCTCAGTTTCTCATGCCAAATAATGCACTACACCAAATGCAAGTTTCACTCCCATGACAAGAGTTCATTCATCTAAACTGCAGCTATCGCCATCACCGCCAATCAATACGAGAACTCTATTTCGATCCCAATCTTAGCTTGCAGCCATGCGCAAGTTCAAAAGCAGGTAAAGCATCGTTTTCTGGGTATCAATATATATAACGAGAAGTATAAGTATTTCAAATCAAACCAAGCCAGCCATAAAAAAAAACCACACAATTATGAGCACCCATATTTCTCTTTCATTACGGTGGGACCGATTGCGTCACTGTTTGATCAATCTCTTAAAATAGTACTCACTTTTTACCATCCACCTTCTACGCACACATTGAAGGATATATATAATAAATGTTTTTTTAGAAAGATTTCCGTACGTTTTGAATAGCGTGGAAAGGGGGGAGGAAAAAGAAAAGTGAGTTGCGCCGCAGGGTCTCACCGTTTCTTTCAAGCAAGAGCGGGTCAGAGTGTTTCTTGCCTATGTCGGCGATGGAGCGCACCAGAGGGATGCGGTTGCTGAGCTTCCTCTCGTTCTGGTGGTGGTGTTTCTTCAACATGGCTTCCCGCACCTTCGCGCGGAGGTCCTCCTTGAGCTGGCCTGACGCCACCATGCTGTCGATGACCATGTCTGAATCGGACAAAGAAAATGGCATCAACTTGAAGTTACGATGTTTACGATGACTATAGGGGTGTTATTTCATGTCTGGAGGGCTCTAATAATGTTAAAAAAAAACATTTTATGTCTATTATAGAAAACAACATGTCTATGTCTATTAGTTTATTTAGCCATGTTTATGCTTGCAAAAAAAAAAACACTAAACTCATCACACAGTAACTTAACACTCCAAAGGTGTACCGAAAACTATACAATGAAGTACCAATATGAGTTTTGAAGTATCCCATTTTGCATTGTGTCTGAGCAAAGCAGTTCATTGGAGGACATGTGGCATAGAAAGTGGTTAGTGCGCAGGCCACACTGTTTGGAGACCCGAGTTCAATTCCACTCTCGGCCATCTCTGTGTGGAGTTTGCATGTTCTCCCCGTGCATGCGTGGGTTTTCTCCAGGTACTCCGGTTTCCTCCCACATTCCAAAACCATGTCTATTATTATTTAGCCATGTTTATGCTTGCAAAAAAAACACTAAACTCATCACACAGTAACTTAACACTGCAAAGGTGTACCTAAAAATATACAAAGAAGTACCAATATGAGTTTTGAAGTTTCCCATTCTGCATTGTGTCCGAGCAAAGCAGTTCATTGGAGGACATGCGGCATAGAAAGTGGTTAGTGCGCAGGTCACACAGCTAGGAGACCCAAGTTCAATTCCACCCTCGGCCATCTCTGTGTGGAATTTGCATGTTCTCCCCGTGCATGCGTGGATTTTCTCCGGGTAATCCGGTTTCCTCCCACATTCCAAAAACATGCTAGGTTAATTGGCGACTCCAAATTGTCCATGACATTAAATAGCAGGGCTGTGGAATCAAGATTTAAGAAATGCAATGAAAAAGACTCACCAGCGATTTCCTCAATACTGTTGGCCCTCATATCCAGCATGACTGTGCCGTTGAGGATGCAGCTACGCAATTCAAATAAACTGTGCAGTGACAGCGTAGCCACGTAGGGCTTGCTCCATCTTTCCCCTCCGTCCTCCACATCCTCTTCAAACTTAAGCCACCTGCAAACGCGCATAAGAGTTGTATGAAAACAGAGACTATTGAAGTGAATTATGTACTGAATTTCATATCATATAGTTCATGTTCTAATATTTATGGGTTAATATTGCTTCCTTACAACCCATCTTGGCACAAAATCACTTATGGTGGTCGGATTATTACAGTACCTCAGAGTGTAATTATGACTTTATCACCATCATGTTTTGACTTTATTCTTAATAATATTATATATGATATGTTATTACCCAACTGATGATTTTCTGTTGCAATAGTAATGCAACTTCATTTTGTTTGTCATCAAATGTATTTAATGATGTATATTTTTGGACAAATAATAAGCCGTTTCAACTAGTTTATTTTTTTATAATTAAAAAAATATTATGACCTTTCTCTTAATATTTTACTACAATATAATATATACTATAATATAATATTTGACTCTTGTAAAATGACTTTTAATTGTTTTTTTAATTTATTTTCCACCTATTTCATTTTTCTTCTTGAAAATTTTTACTTTTACTAATATTATTTTGACTTTATTCCCATAGTTTTACTTTACCAGTTTATTTTTTACAATTAAAAAAATTTAATAAATAATTAATATTTGAGACTATTCTTGTAAAATTACAAGAATAGAGTTTTTTTTTCATTTCTGCTGTTGTTTTTTGTAATTTTCCACCTATTTCATTTATCTTCTTGTAAATTTTTACTTTTACTAATATTATGACTTTATTCCAATATTATTTTGACTTTATTCCCATAATATTACTTTTCATTATGACCTCTCTTAATATTTGACTATATTCTTGTAAAATTACATCTGTTTTTTGTCATTTCTGTTGTTGTTGTTTTTTTTCATTTTTCTACTTGTAAATTTTTTACTTGAACTAATATGATGATTTTATTCCAATATTATTTTGACTTTATTTCCATAATATTACTTTTCATTTCTGCTGTTTTTTTTTTAATTTTCCACCTATTTCATTTTTCTTCTTGTAAATTTTTACATTTTTTCCATTTCTGCTGTTTTTTTCCCATAATATTACTTTGCATTATGACCTTTCTCTTACAATATATTTGACTATATTCTTGTAAAATTACATTTGTTTTTTTTTCGATTTCAGTTTTTATTGTAATTTTCCACCTATTTGTTTTTTCTTGCAAATTTTTTACTTTTAGTAATATTAGGACTTTATTCCAATATTATTTTGACTTTATTCCCATAATATTACTTTTCATGCCAACTCGTGTTACACAAATTACAACTTTGTTTTGTCTCATAATATTCAGACTTTAAAAAATAATGATTTTCTTAAATTTCTACTATATGCAACTTAAAATTTTCCCTTTTTTTGTTTTATTGTTCAATTATACTGACCTAACGTGACCTAAATGTTCTTACTGGAGCTTGCCTGCTTACCATTATGGCACGTGAACAATTGACAATATTGACAATATTGCTAAATGATTTAAGATTATCAGCTGGCTATCTTGTGTTTAGCTTGAACAGGTGTGCGGCACTATAGCATAATCCTTCAACTTATTTACAGGAGTTGGTGCCATACGCTTGGTATGTAGCCGGTGTTGGAATATTTGGAATATTTGTGCTTTGTCACCCATCTAGTGTATACAGCATAATACTCTCCACATCCTTTGAGTGTGAAGGAATTTCTCTGCATGAGTTGATATCGTTGTTAGCAAACATTTGATATAGTATTAGACTATATCCTTAACCCTTTTTGTTACCTCGTCATTCATACTTTATAAAACAACAATGCTGCAGTTCCGGTCTGAATTTTAAATTAATGTCTAAATTAATGTTGGTCCCAATACAGACTTTTATGATTTGCATTCATTCTAAATGGTCTTTAATTAACACAGGGTTGAAAATTTCACAAAAAAAATCACAAAAAACAGGGTTTATGCAAAATAAGATACTGTGGTGTGCAATTTAAGTTGTCGAAAAACTGCCATATTTTTGTCTCAATGCTAGCAACTACAAAATTTGGAAACCTGCACATTTCTATGTGGCAAAGACATCTGTATAAGTGCAAAGTATAAGTGTGATTTCAAAAATCACAAATACTTCTGAGGAAAAAATTGTGTTACGTTTAGAAAATTAGGTTTCAAAAAAAGCTAGAATGTGAGGAGTATGAAGCAAAAATATTATGCAAATAACGTCATAATTACGAGAATAAAATCTACAAGTTAAAAGTAGTAAAATAAAAAAAAACTTTAATTTTATGAGAATAAAGTCAAAATATTAGAAAAAAGTTGTATTGTAACAAAAAAAGGCATAATTTTACAAGAATTAACTGGTAATATTATGTGGGGAAAAAAATTGTAATTTTAGTAGCATGAAATATTTAAGATAAAATGGTTCTACCATATCTTACTTATTGTGTGGAAATATGGGCTAATAACTATAAAAGTAATCTTCACTCGCTAAATGTACTGCAAAAAAGGCCAGTAAGGATAATTCATAATGCCGCCTACAGAGAACATACTAACTCCTTATTTCTAAAATCGCAAATACTTCAACTTGCTGATATAGTTCATCTTCAAACAGCTAAAATAATGCATAAGGCTAAGAATAACCATTTTAATGGTAAAAAAAAAATTACCAATTAGCTAAAAATACTTCTCTACAAGAGAGGAGAAATATGTATAAAATTAAAAACAAACTTAAATTATATTAGGATAAAAATTAAAATCAAAATTTAAAAAACAAAAAATAAACTTAAATTATATTAGGAAAGCAGGAAGTGAACAAATGTAACAGTTACTGATTGTAAAAGGGTTTAAAATTTCACAAAAAAAACAGGGTTTGTGCAAAATAAGATAGTGTGATGTGCAATTTAAGTTGTCAAAAAACTGCCATATTTTGTCTAAAGTCATGAATTAAACACGTGAAAAATTTTAGCGACTACAAAATTTCAAAACCTGCACATTTCTATGTGGCACAAACATCTGTATAAGTGCAAAGTAAACATTGATCGATCGGTCAGCCATTTAATAGGCAAAAATGCGCACATTTAAGCAAATTGTACATATTTGCCTAAATGAGGCATAAAAATGGCTAAATTAGCTAAATAAGGAGACATACTGCCACCAAAGTTTTCATGACGTAGCGTATTTAGCCTGACCTGGCAGTTTCCCTCCATTCAGTGGCTCGGCCATCTCTGAAGGAGAGCTCATCCAACTCAGTGAAGAGGTCATGGGGGACATGCTCCAAGTCGTCGTCCTCCATGCCCAGAATGAACTGGACCCGCTGGGATGGAGTGTCTGTTGTAGAAAAGGAGAACTAGTGTGAAACAGTTGCTTCTACTTCAACCAAATAGTAGAGGGTATAATGGTAATTGGTAATGGTAATGGTTTCATTTTATTTGAACGTGCATCAGATTACAATTGAATGCATCCCATAATCAGTTCACAGTTCCACATGTCCAAAAGGAGTAGGAAGAAGCAAAGCTTATTAAATCCTGCCCCTCCATCTGGTACTTTTGCAATCAGTAACTGTTACATTTGTTCACCTCCTGCTTTCCTAATATAATTTAAGTTAATTTATTTTTAAAAAAGTAATTTTAATTTTTATCCTAATATAATTTAAGTATGTTTAATTTAAATTTTTATCCTAAAATAATTTAAGTTTAAGTTTACATTTTATCCTAAAATAATTTAAGTTTGTTTAAGTTTAAATTTAAATATTTATATAAAGGAATATAAAACGAATAATAGATGCGAATAAAGAGGACAGCAAGACGAATTTTTAAATTAAAATTTAAATATAATTTAAGTTTGTTTGATTTGTATCCTAAAATAATTTAAGTTCATTTAAATTTAAATTCAAACTTAAAATTAAAATTATATTTAAATTTTAATTTTAAAATTAAACAAACTTAAATTATATTTAAATTTTAATTTTAAAATTAAACAAACTTAAATTATATTTAAATTTTAAGTTTGAATTTAAATTTAAATGAACTTAAATTATTTTAGGATAAAAATCAAACAAACTTAAATTATATTTAAATTTTAATTTAAAAATTCGTCTTGCTGTCCTCTTTATTCGCATCTATTATTTGTTTTATATTCGTTTATATATATTTTAATTTGAATTTAAACAAACTTAAATTATTTTAGGATAAAAATTAAAATTAAACTTAAATTATATTTAAATTTTAATTTTAAAATTCGTCTTGCTGTCCTCTTTATTCGCATCTATTATTTGTTTTATATTCGTTTATATATATTTTAATTTGAATTTAAACAAACTTAAATTATTTTAGGATAAAAATTAAAATTAAACTTAAATTATATTTAAATTTTAATTTTAAAATTCGTCTTGCTGTCCTCTTTATTCGCATCTATTATTCGTTTTATATTCGCTTATATATATTTGAATTTGAATTTAAATTTGAAATCTCTGTATGTCTCACTGTCTTCTTTATTTTTTTTTTAGAAATAAGGAGTTAGTGTGTTCTCTGTAGGCGGCATTATGAATTATCCTTACTGACCTTTTTTTGCACCTTATATAATATGCAGCAAACATTTTAATATACAAAACAAAACCACAAAAAAGTACACATAGTTGATATAATTAAAAGTTTTCTTTCTGACATTTGGATCTGGACTTGTGCCAGAAGGCAGCGTTTTCCATACATACCACGTTTGACCGTGTGAACACGTTGTACTTTAATTCCATTCTCATGCCAACATGAGAATGGAATTAAGACTTCAGAAAGGTATTTGGGACTTAAGCCTTTCAGACTTATGTGCACAATACTTCATAAAAATGAAGTTGATTCTTAATGAAATAAATCTATGAACCGGGATTTGAACAAGCATTTTTAATGTATAAGCTTGATCCAACTTTTCTTTTCTGTAATCTCCTCCTGCCTGTCAGAGACAATTTAATTTAATCATTACTTTATTCCCATAATAATATACGTTTTTCTCAAACCAAATTTTCCCCCAAAAATAAAAAATATTTTTTTTTCCTTCATATTATTTGAAGTTAATGCTAATAAAATTGCAACCTTTTTCTTTTAATATTTTAGAAAGATGACAACTTCAGAGACAACTCCAGGGAGTGAATATTATTTAATTATTACATTTTATTTTAAATTCCCATAATAATATACATTTTTTTCTGCAACCTAATTTTCCAAAAATATATATATTTTTTTCTTCATATTATTTGAAGTTAATTCTCATAAAATTGCAACCTTTTTATTTTAATATTTTGATTTTATTCTTGTAAAAATCCATTTTTTTTTCTGCTGTCCCTCCCCACAACTATTCCAACTTCTCGGAAATATGACTTTATTCCCATAATATTTTGACTTTCTTCTCATAACATTATTATTACTTTGGCAATCTATATTTGTTTGTTTTTCATAATTCTACCAAAAAAATCCTTGTAATATTAATACTTCTCTTAATATATTAAAAATGACTGCTCAATTTTGCTGCTGATGTCTGTTCCTTATTTTAATATGGAATATGGTATATTATTTATTTTTTTAATTATAATTTTTTAATTTAAATTTAATTTATTTGTTTAATTTAATTTATTTGTTTAATTTAATTTATTTGTTTAATTTAATTTAATAATTTAATTTAATTATTCCCATAATAATATACATTTTACTCCAACATAATTTTCCAAAAAATGAAAACTTTATTTTATATCATTTCATTTTTTTTTCATATTATTTTAAGTTAATTCTCATAAAATTGCAACCTTTTTCTTTGACTATTTTGATTTTATTCTTGTAAAAATCTAAAAAAAAATTCCAACTTCTCGGAAATATTATTTCCATAATATTTTGACTTTCTTCTCATAACATTATTATTACTTTGGCAACCTATATTTGTTTTTCATAATTGTACCAAAAAATGTATATTTCTCTTAACATATTGAAAAATTACTGCTCAATTTTGCTGCTGATGTCTGTTCCTTATTTTAATATGGAAGGCATGTTTTCTGTAATCTCCTCCTGCCCGTCAGAGACAACTCCAGGGTGTGTATATTATTTAATTTTTTACTTATAATTTTTTAATTTAAATTTAATTTATTTGTTTAATTTAATTTATTTGTTTAATTTAATTTATTTGTTTAATTTAATTTATTTGTTTAATTTAATAATTTAATTTAATTATTCCCATAATAATATACATTTTACTCCAACATAATTTTCCAAAAAATGAAAACTATTTTATATCATTTCATTTTTTTCTTCTTTTTATTTTAAGTTAATTCTCATAAAATTGCAACCTTTTTCTTTGACTATTTTGATTTTATTCTTGTAAAAATCTTTAAAAAATTCCAACTTCTTGGAAATATTATTTCCATAATATTTTGACTTTCTTCTCATAACATTATTATTACTTTGGCAACCTATATTTGTTTTTCATAATTGTACCAAAAAATGTATATTTCTCTTAACATATTGAAAAATGACTGCTCAATTTTGCTGCTGATGTCTGTTCCTTATTTTAATATGGAAGGCATGTTTTCTGTAATCTCCTCCTGCCTGTCAGAGACAACTCCAGGGAGTATATAAACAAACATAATAAAAGGCTACTAAATATAAAAGTACCCACAGTGCAGGAAGTGTGAAATAAACTTGTGATACTGGTAATGACAGGAGTGAGTCGGGTGGGCCAAAGTGTTCGTGTAGAAATGACACATAAAGCTTTGGTTTTCACCATAAGTGGGAGATTCTCTGTCATTTTCCTTTCCGTCATCCGAATCTTTATCCCTTCGTTTTCTGTGGTGTTTGTGTCCTCGGTGACGATGCCTTCGCTTGTTTTCCCTTCCAAGAGGAACATGAACACCTACGTACACCGCTCTGTGGCCTGAGGGGAACAAAATGTAAAATAGCATGAAGGATCAACTATAGGAACAAAAAAAAAACGACATTTGCATCACAGGGAGGGGGGATTAGGTGTTGGACCATTATTCAAAAACCCAAAAGATGAACAAATAAGAAAAGGGTTTTGCCTTAAAGACACTGCACTTGAACGCCTCATCATGTAACCAGCACTTGTACAATGCAGGGAGTGTATTGCACAAGAAAGAAGACTGACACAACGTTGTTCATTGTCCCATTTGCGTTATATGAACAAATACACAAGCTACTACACTACTACTGCCACCGCAGATGGTTGGTTGTGGGTTTCCAAGGACAACGAGTCACGCTGGCGGGCGTTCATTTAAAAAAAAAAAAAAAATCGATGTAACTTGCACAAAGACTTTGTGCCTTCATAACATAACAGACAGTGAGGGAGATGTTATGAACATGAAGATGTTGTTCACTTCCTGCTTTCCTAATATAATTTTTTTATATAAGTTTTTTTTTGTTTTTTTTATTTTTATCCTAATATACTAATTATATATATATATATATATATATATATATATATATATATATATATATATATATATATATATATATATATATATACACTACCGTTCAAAAGTTTGGGGTCACTTAGAAATTTCCTTATTTTTTTAAGAAAAGCACTGTTTTTTTCAACGAAGATAACTTTAAACTAATCAGAAATACACTCTATACATTGTTAATGTGGTAAATGACTATTCTAGCTGCAAATGTCTGGTTTTTAGTGTAATATCTACATAGGTGTATAGAGGCCTATTTCCAGCAACTATCACTCCAGTGTTCTAATGGTACAATGTGTTTGCTCATTGCGTCAAAAGGCTAATGGATGATTAGAAAACCCTTGTGCAATCATGTTGGCACAGCTGAAAACAGTTTAGCTGGTTAGAGACTCTATGAAACTGACCTTCCTTTGAGCAGGTTGAGTATCTGGAGCATCACGTTTGTGGGGTCGATTAAACGCTCAAAATGACCAGAAAAAGAGAACTTTCATGTGAAACTCGACAGTCTATTCTTGTTCTTAGAAATGAAGGCTATTCCATGCAAGAAATTGCCAAGAAACTGAAGATTTCCTACAACGGTGTGTACTACTCCCTTCAGAGAACAGCACAAACAGGCTCTAACCAGAGTAGAAAGAGAAGTGGGAGGCCCCGCTGCACATCTAAGCAAGAAGATAAGTACATTAGAGTCTCTAGTTTGAGAAATAGACGCCTCACAGGTCCTCAACTGGCAGCTTCATTAAATAGTACCCGCAAAACGCCAGTGTCAACATCTACAGTGAAGAGGCGACTCCGGGATGCTGGCCTTCAGGGCAGAGTGGCAAAGAAAAAACCATATCTGAGACTGGCCAATAAAAGAAAAAGATTAATATGGGCAAAAGAACACAGACATTGGACAGAGGAAGATTGGAAAAAAGTGTTATGGACGGACGAATCAAAGTTTGAGGTGTTTGGATCACACAGAAGAACATTTGTGAGACGCAGAACAACTGAAAAGATGCTGGAAGAGTGCCTGACACCATCTGTCAAGCAAGGTGGGGGTAACGTGATGGTCTGGGGTTGCTCTGGTGCTGGTAAGGTGGGAGATTTGTTCAAGGTAAAAGGGATTTTGAATAAGGAAGGCTATCACTCCATTTTGCAACGCCATGCCATACCCTGTGGACAGCGCTTGATTGGAGCCAATTTCATCCTACAACAGGACAATGACCCAAAGCACACCTCCAAATTGTGCAAGAACTATTTAGAGAAGAAGCAGGCAGCTGGTATTCTATCTGTAATGGAGTGGCCAGCGCAGTCACCAGATCTAAACCCCATTGAGCTGTTGTGGGAGCAGCTTGACCGTATGGTACGCAAGAAGTGCCCATCCAGCCAATCCAACTTGTGGGAGGTGCTTCTAGAAGTGTGGGGTGAAATTTCTCCAGATTACCTCAACAAATTAACAGCTAGAATGCCAAAGGTCTGCAATGCTGTCATTGCTGCAAATGGAGGATTCTTTGACGAAAGCAAAGTTTGCAAAGTTTAAAACTCATGTGGTAAATAAAAGTGTGACTTTTCATGGAAAACACAAAATTGTCTGGGTGACCCCAAACTTTTGAACGGTAGTGTATATATATATACTAATATACAAGTTTGTTTATTTAATTTTAATTCATTCATTTTCTACCAATTTGTATTTATTCATTCATTTTCTACCAATTTTAATTAATTAATTCATTGTCTACCAATTTTAATTCATTAATTGTCTACCAATTTTAATTTTAATTCATTCATTAATTTTCTACAATTTTAATTTTAATTCATTCATTCATTTTCTACAATTTTAATTTTAATTCATTCATTCATTCACTACCAATTATAATTTTAATTCATTCATTCATTCACTACCAATTTTAATTGTAATTTTAATTCATTAATTCGTTCACTACCAATTTTAATTTTAATTTATTCATTCATTCACTACCAATTTTAATTCATTCATTCATTCACTCACTACCAATTTTAATTTTAATTCATTCATTCATTCACTCACTACCAATTTTAATTCATTCATTCACTACCAATTTTAATTGTTATTCATTCATTCATTCTCTACCAATTTTAATTTTAATTTTAATTCATTCATTCATTCTCTACCAATTTTAATTTTAATTCATTCATGTTCTACCAATTTTAATTTTAATTTTGTCACGTACCGAAGTACAAGGTGATATTTTAGCTAATTGGTTATTTTTAGCCTTATGCATTATTTTAGCTGTTTGAAGATGAACTATATCAGCAAGTTGAAGTATTAGTGATTTTAGAAATAAGGAGTTAGTATGTTCTCTGTAGGCGGCATGATGAATTATCCTTACTGACCTTTTTTTGCAGTACATTTAGCGAGTGAAGATTGCTTTTATAGTTATTAGCCCATATTTCCACACAATAAGTAAGATGTGGTAGAACCAGAAGAGCGTGGAGAGTGATTCCTGATTGTGAAATAGTTTCGCCACGTCATATGAACATCAGTGATGCCATGGAATAAAAACAAAATCATAATGATAAAACGACTGTAATATCCAGAACTCATAGTCAACAAAAAGGATGCCATTGTGGCTTAAGACTTACTTTCTAACTCGTCCTTTTCATAGTTTGTGTGAGTGGAGAAGCTGGTCTTTCCATGGTCCACTATCGCCTCCTCGTCTAGACCCTGGGAAAGACAGGAATTTTAAGAAATGCCATTGTTGTCATAGTAACGGCTTGGATGAGATTGGATGCATTGGTGACAAAACAACATGGGCGGCAAAGGAATGGAGCATCATTCGAATAAACTCAAGAGCAGGAACATGTTCTCACCAAGCAGGATATTACAGTATTTTGAGAGAAGATGGTACAGAAACGTAGCGGCAAAGTCTGTGTCGGTCCAAATGTATTTGTGGCGGGCCACCATGAACACTGTAGATGCATAATGAACCTCAGTAACGTCATGGCACTGATGTAAACAAACGGTAGGAACAACACTGATAAGCTAAGTAGCTATAGGCTAAATTCACGCACACTCGGCAAGTACCTGAAGGGGATTTCGTTCAAGCCTTAGCACACCAACAGCAGTGCTCAATTCAAAACACGGTAAACTCTCCGACACCGCTATTCTGAACTTGAACGTTACGTCACGGTATGTCGGTAGAATGGCGTATCGATTATAGGGCTGCAACTAATGATTATTTGATGCGTTGATTAAATCAGAGACTTCCTGTAATCAGTTCGGACCTAGGTCAGGGATGTCCTAACTTTTTCAAACAAGTGTGAGACAGTGAAAAATGAATAGATTGCTACAAAGTGAAAAAGCCTATTGTTTTTTTTCCCGGTTTTCAACATATTTCAACTTTATCTTTGTTCATTTTCTTTTCGCAATATTATGACCTTATTCCCATAATAATATACATTTTCCTCCAACTAAAATTTTCCAGAAAAAAACTTTATTTCATATCATTTAATTTTTCTTCATATTATTTAAAAAATGTATTCTCATAAAATTGCAACCTTTTTCTTTTTATAATTTACATTTTATTCTTGTAAAAATCCAATATTTTTATTCATGTCTGCTGTCCCCCCAAAACTATTCTAACTTCTCAGAAATATCACTTTATTCTCATAATATTTTGACTTTATTTGCATAACATTATTATTACTTTGGCAACCTATATTTGTTTGTTTTTTATAATTGTACCAAAAAATTCCTTGTAGTATTAATATTTCTCTTAATATATTGAAAAATTACTACTCAATTTTGCTGCTGATGTCTGTGTGCGATGGGTCAACTAATACTTTGGACATCCCTGCCTTGGATGGACCCAATCCATATCAACCAAACACCCACAAGAGGCAAAAATGACCATCGCCGTTTTCCGAAGTCTGAGCTCAGTGTCAGCTCTTAAGCATTCACGCCTAATTATTCGTGGCGTCTTGACTCCCTGCCCTTAAGTATCACAACATTTCAGACGGCTGCAGAAAACCCTATTTAGTTACCGGCGGCATGCGCTGCTGCTAAAGCCACCACAGGAATATAAATGATGTTATACACATCGTAACTTTACATCCCTTAAATCAGCACAACAGCCTAGGGTTGTAAGAAAATATAGTTTCGGCGCTATATCGCGATATTTCGTTCCACGATACTGTATCGATATTAAAAAGTATGATATGGATAGGGTGGCACGGCGGTCGAGTGGTTAGCGCGAAGACCTCACAGCTTAGGAGACCAGGGTTCAAATTCCACCCTCGGCCATCTCTGTGTGGAGTTTGCATGTTCTCCCCGTGCATGCGTGGGTTTTCTCCGGGTACTCCGGTTTCCTCCCACATTCCAAAAACATGCTAGGTTAATTGGCGACTAAAGCTAGATGGGATAGGCTCCAGCACCCCCTGCAACCCTCGTGAGGAAAAAGCGGTAGACTTTTTACTGATGTTAGTTACTTTGTTCCACAAAAATATTCTTCTGATGGTGGATAAGTCAGGGACTGTATACTCTGCATTTTTTCACAGCTAATAGAATGTGAACATTTGAGCAGGATCTTGAGACATAATTAAATTTATTTTTTTTATGTTTTTTTTTTGTAAATTTAAAGCTGGATGTTAAAGCTTTATTTATCCAAATTTATTTTATTTTATTTAGTTATTTTTATTTATTTTTATTTTTTTTAAATTTTTTATTTTGAGTTTTTTACAGAGGAAAGTTTGTGATACAGCATAACATACTGTTCTAATGGAATAAAAATGTGTTTAGTAAGTGCATATTGCTGGTGTAATTCAAGTTTTTCCAGTTTTTCATGATATATCGTATCGTGAGCCTAGTATCGTGATACATATCGTATCGCCAGATTTTTGCCAATACACACCCCTACAACAGCCCGACAAAATAACACCAAGGATTAATAAAAACGAACGCTTCTAAACTTATACACCACTGAAATAATCTCAGGTGTACATTTGTCAGCCTAAAACTAAAAAAAAAAATTAAAAAAAAGTGTTCCTTGTATGATCAATACATGTTACTGCAAAGCATGATGTATTGAGACCAGCGAGGAAAAGCCTATTTGAGACACGGTCACACGGGTTTATAAATACCACAGGCTGACAGTGACCTAACGTTGGCACAGACCGCTGGTTGATAAGAATGGACTGAATTAAGAATACACGCGGCAAGTCGTTTACGAGGACCTAAACACACCAACAGCAGTGCCACACACACATATTTCTCCATTGCTTCTCGGTATTACGCTTATATCCGCTCACATACGCGCAAATCCACCAATCACTCTGACGGCAAGGTGCTTTCATGAAGATGGGAATTGTCAACATCAACAAGACGCCATCGTAACTCCAACTCCGTAACACACGTCATACACACGTGATCTGGAAAAGAATAAGTAGAAAGGATCGGTGTTGCTAACTTTGCGACTTTGCCGCTATAGTTGTATTCAGATCCACCTAGATACTATTTTTCAAAAAGGTGACTTTTTATGGTCTAAAATATACTTCCGACGACAGGGAGGACAAGTCAATAGCCACGTTTACATGGAACCAAATATTCCAATTCCATTCGGGTTATTTGTTCAAACGGAAAGAAGCTAACCTTTCCGAAAGAAAAGTGCCAATCCGAATGAATATATAATGGGATTCCCAGGAGTGGAATATTCCTTTTCCCCAATCCGATTGAGGTATCTTGTACCCGCTCAAACGGAAAGTTGTCAGACTGCGTTCTTCTTCGTGGTGTTTTTCTTCTTCTGTTGCTTATTGGCGGTTGGCAAGCAGCTTTCGTGTGCATTAGCGCCATCTGTGGAACAGAATCTAAACCCTTCTATACGCCATTCACAAGTCCAGTTTTATTTAAAAAAAGAAAATACATATCTATATAAAACATGTGCCGAGCTTAATTATAAAATATTAGCAAGATTGAACTTTATCTTTTCCTGTTCCCGGGTAGCGTTCTTTCAGCGAATGCTGAGATATGACGTAACACGCAGCTCCAGACGTTCTTCCGTTTAAAAAAATGGAGGTGAGCAATCGGCACTGGACTGCTGCGGAGAAGTTTGTTTTTGATCACCAATTAACCTAGCATGTTTTTGGAATGTGGGAGGAAAACCGGAGTACCCGGAGAAAACCCACGCATGCACGGGGAGAACATGCGAACTCCACACAGAGATGGCCGAGGGTGGAATTGAACTCGGGTCTCCTAGCTGTAAGGCCTGCGTGCTAACCACTTTCTATGTCGCTGTGCAGCCCTTTTTAAAACCAGTTGTTCAAAATACATGTTTAGAGTTAATAATTGTTACGTGTTAAGTTGCTGCGTGATGATTATGGCCACGTTCAGTAATGACCTCCTGTCTTTTTCGATGTCTCGTCAATTGAGTTTTGTTTTGGCTGTTTGTTTCTAGCCGTGAGGTCTGCGCGCTAACCACTTGTGCCGCCGTATAAATATATGTACATCAAAAACAATAATCTATGCAGTAACAAAATGTAGAATTGCAGTAACCAAAATGTGGAATTTCAGTAAACAAAATGTAGTATTGCACATATTGAAACTTTTTAAAACCAGTTGTTCAAAATACACATTTAGAGTTAATAATTCTTACGTGTTAAGTTGCTGCGTGATGATTATGGCCACGTTCAATAATGACCTCCTGTCTTTTTCGATGTCTCGTCAATTGAGTTTTGTTTTGGCTGTTTGTTTCTCGCCGTGAGGTCTGAGCGCTAACCACTCAACCGCCGTGCAGCCCTTTTTTAAAACCAGTTGTTTAAAATACATGTTTAGAGGTAATAATTGTTACATGTTAAGTTGCTGCGTGATGATTATGGCCACGTTCAGTAATGACCTCCTGTCTTTTTCGATGTCTCGTCAATTGAGTTTTGTTTTGGCTGTTTGTTTCTAGCCGTGAGGTCTGCGCGCTAACCACTTGTGCCGCCGTATAAATATATGTACATCAAAAACAATAATCTATGCAGTAACAAAATGTAGAATTGCAGTAACCAAAATGTGGAATTTCAGTAAACAAAATATAGTATTGCACATACTGAAATGTTTTAAAACCAGTTGTTCAAAATACACATTTAGAGTTAATAATTCTCACGTGTTAAGTTGCTGCGTGATGATTATGGCCACGTTCAGTAATGACCTCCTGTCTTTTTCGATGTCTCGTCAATTGAGTTTTGTTTTGGCTGTTTGTTTCTAGCTGTGAGGTCTGCGCGCTAACCACTCAACCGCCGTGCAGCCCTTTTTTAAAACCAGTTGTTCAAAATACACATTTAGAGTTAATAATTCTTACGTGTTAAGTTGCTGCGTGATGATTATGGCCACGTTCAGTAATGACCTCCTGTCTTTTCCGATGTCTCCTCAATTGAGTTTTGTTTTTGCTAGCCGTGAGGTCTGCACGCTAACCACTTGTGCCGCCGTATAAATACATGTACATCAAAAACAATAACCTATGCAGTAACAAAATGTAGAATTGCAGTAACCAAAATGTGGAATTTCAGTCAACAAAATGTAGTATTGCACATATTGTACCACTTGAATGAATAAGTCCAGTATTGCGCAATTGAAGCTTATTGTACACAACAGTGAGGTGTGTGTTTTTGTACTGCAAAAATAAGTAATGTTCATTTATGATTGTTCATTGCGATGATGGCTTTGGGAAATGCGCTAGCATCTAGCCTAACTGACCAACCGTGTTCAGCGAATATATGAATCCTTTCTGTTCCTGCCGTCCGTCACAAAGGAGTATTTGTGCCTGACGGAAAGGTGGGTCAAAGAAAAGGTGATGAAGGAACATACTGAAAAGATACATGATACATTCATGACATCACCTCGCCTCGTGTCGTGTCTTGGCCTCCCCAAGCGAGTCACCTTCACTGACAACTTGGATATTTTAGCGTAATGGAAAAGCATGTCTTGCTTCCCGTGTTTCCTTCCTGATCGTGAACATGCCTTCAATGACTTTGAGATGGCCACATATATTACCATAATCACTCTATTGTTAGATTAGGCCATCTGGATGGGGACGCGTGTGTGTGTGTGTGTGTGTGTGTGTGTGTGTGTGTGTGTGTGTGTGTATATTTGCATTTCTCAGATGAAAGTGGACACTGTTTCTTTCACAACTGGTGTTATTACTCGACTAGTGAAAGCCAACCTGACTAATGGAGACTAAAAGTTACCTCATCTGTTCCTATTCAATAAAAAAACATTGTGAAATAGAGTGACTTTTAGTCTCAAAGCACAAAAATAGATATTATGTGTATGTATGTGTATCTAGAACTACATTTTAAACACTTGTATGCTAGGACTACGTTAAAAAAAAAACAACCTTAAACTGTATTATGGAAAGCAGGAAGTGAACAAATGTAACAGTTACTGATTGTAAAAGTACCAGATGGAGGGGTAGGATTTAATAAGCTTTGCTTCTTCCTACTCCTTTTGGACATGTGGAACTGTGAACTGATTATGGGATGCATTCAATTGTAATCTGATGCATGTTCAAATGAAATTAAACCATTAGCATTACCATTACCAAAGAACATAGCATGTTTTTGGAATGTGGGAGGAAACCGGAGTAAGAATAAAAATAAATAAAAATAGTAGTAAAAATTTTAAAAAATCACAATAAAACAAAAAAAAAAACGAAAAAAAAACAAACAAACAAAAACAACTTGAACTATATTGGGAAAGCAGGAAGTGAACAAATATAACAGTTACTGATTGTAAAAGTACCAGATGGAGGGGTAGGATTTAATAAGCTTTGCTTCTTCCTACTCCTTTTGGACATGTGGAACTGTGAACTGATTATGGGATGCATTCAATTGTAATCTGATGCATGTTCAAATGAAATAAAACCATGACCATTACCATATGTGTAACACTACTAAGGGGAAAAAGTTCCTGTAAGTTTGTCAACCCCCCCCATTGTTGTATTTTTCCTATGTCAAAATCACATGAAACAAATGCTTACTAACAGAACATAAAGCTTGGCAAGAAAAACATCTGAGGTCTTATTTTTAATCTTCTTAGAATGTTATTTTGTACACATACTAACAATGTATAGTGTGTATTTTTTTTGTTAATGACGCACTTGTCTAAGTACAAGTATGCTGGTAACTCTTTGTGCAAGGTACTCATAAAGACGCACTCGAAGTGGGTGGCTACACTGTTGCTGTGCTACAGGAAGGGGTGAAGTCGAAATGAATAGAAGTAGCAATTCACGTCTAATACAGAATTAATTCATTTTCTATTCCATTTGTCTTCATTAGGGTAACGGGGTGAGTCGGAGCAATACAAGAATAATGTTTCTTACAACTTGTGGAGCAAGAATGATCGTGAGAAAGGTGAGGGACACATCCAGAATTACGATGAGGATTTGGTTAGTGATCTCAAGGGAGTTGGGAGCACCACTTGTAACCCACTACACTGAAATTGGTGGAAGTACACATCCTGTCTTAAAAAATAAAGTCAAAAACAAACAACAGAATCACATGACGAATGTATTGTCTGGATGGATATTTTTGTGTTTGATTGTATGTCTATAAAATATACCAATAAAAAACAGACGTGTTAGCCTTCACTCCAATCAATATAAAAGAGAAATAGTGAAAAGCCCTCATAATAATGAATAATGGCAAAAAATATGTCCAAGCAAATGTATGTAATTAAATCTTTCTGCCACATGGATGCAATGAAAAGAGCTGTGTTATCTTGGAAAAGTAAACAAACCCGTAATCAAAAGGTTAGCATGTAATATTTCAGCCTGAGCACAGTGTTAAAATTAAAATAGAAATTAAAATACTTAATTTTTAGGTTAAAAATTAAAATTAAAAAAAAACAAAAAAACCCAAACTTAAAGTATATTAGGAAAGCAGGAAGTGAACAAATGCAATGCTATATATACATATCACTATATTGATAGTTACTATAGTACCCATTATGTCATTGTATGGTCATATCACCTCGTACTTCGGTACGTGACAAAAAAAAATGTAAAAAAAAAAAAAAATTGACTAATTTTTTATGCCACAAAAAAAATGTTAAATAAAAAATAACTTAACCAATTACCTAAAAATGTTAAACTTTTATTTTAATTTAAACTTAAATTATATTAAGATAAAAATTAAAAAAAAAAAAAAAACTTACATTATATTTTTTAAATTTTAAAAATAAATTCACTTAAACTATATTAGGAAAGCAGGAAGTGAACAAATGTAACAGTTACTGATTGTAAAAGTACCAGATGGAGGGGTAGAATTTAATAAGCTTTGCTTCTACCTACTCCTTTTGGACATGTGGAACTGTGAACTGATTATGGGATGCATTCAATTGTAATCTGATGCATGTTCAAATGAAATATAACCATTACCACACCATGATGAAAGTTCCTCTGGAAGGTGGACAATTCCAACCATCAATGCTCATAGTAGGCCTGAAGACTACTACCCCAGACAGTTCAAACACCCTGCACCACCTTCATTGTATTCAGCTACTTTGGGGGGGACCCATTTTCGCCCACCTCTATACCCTGACAACTCTGCTCTATTTCCTCCCTTTTCTCCTTGTCCCGCTGCTTCAAGCAGCCATGACCGTCTCTGCTGGTTTCTTATCTTCACTCCTTGAGATTAAAAAAAAAAAATGCTCCCATTTCAGGGTGCAATGAATGACTGAGGCAACAGACTAATCGCCCTCTCTTTCACCTTGGATTTGACTTTCTAAAACCTCCCTTTTTCTTCTTCTACCACACACCGCAATGAATGAGCAGCTGCTCCGTTAAATAGCGAGGAACGCTCTGTTCTATGTTAGGATGAGAAAAAAAAACAAAACTCAAAACACTGCATGTACCATGACATGATATGATATGGGATATATTGTTGACATACGTACAAAACACAGGAACCTACCGTGAGCGCATGTTTCCCTTCGCTCGGTTTGTCCATTTAGATCCTAAGAAAAGACAGGCAAGGACATTTGCCAGTTTCCGTTTTTTTCCCTAACCTCACGTGAAAAAAACGTGCCGAGCACCAAGCGGAGACACAATCACATCACAGTCTGTTCCCTCTCTTCTTTCCTCTGCTGGTGTCTTTATACGGCGAGAAAAAAGGGAAGGGAGGGAACGACGGCTCTACCCCCGTTGTCAGCGCGCTCTTTGCTTCGCCAGCCAATCCCACCATGGCACCATGAATATTTTATTTGCACCGGCCAAGAGCTATAAAAACGCACAACACATGGAAGGCATATACACACACACACACACAGGTTGGGGGCATGGCGCACATGTAAATGTTCACCCGCTGAGGTATTCAGGTCACAAATGAAAACCAATCCCCCCACCCAACAACACAGATAAATGGAAACAAGCACACGTGTTAGCTTGGCATTCTTCGGACAGGGGGGGCTTTGAACTGAAGATAGGAATGTATTCATGAAGATACTACCACCGGAAGGCGACAACCTGCTAGCATTGACATTCAAATGTGTCGCCTGGAATTCAATGAAAAGCTTCCTCTCTCTTTGTACATTTTTAAACGACAAAAGGTTTATACAAGCGGCGATGACGAAAGAGGAGTCTCTAGGGTTCATAATGGATACCTTATACCAAAAACACAGTATGCACTTACTGTACGTCACTGGTTCATTCATTCATTTTCTATTGCTTTTCCTCACAAGGGTCGCGGGGGTGCTGGAGCCTATCCCAGCTCTCTTCGGGCGAGAGGCGGGGTACACCCCGGACTGGTGGCCAGCCAATCACAGGGCATATATAGACAAACAACCATTCACATTTTCACAAAATTAAAATTAAAATTAAAATTAAAATTAAAATTAAAATTAAAATTAAAATTAAAATTAAAATTAAAATTAAAAAGGATAACAATAAAAAAACTTAAACTATATTAGGAAAGCAGGAAGTGAACAAATGTAAGAGTGACTGATTGTAGTACCAGATGAAGGGGTAGGATTTAATAAGCTTTGCTTCTTCCTACTCCTTTCGGACATGTGGAACTGTGAACTGATTATGGGATACATTCAATTGTAATCTGATGCATGTTCAAATGAAATAAAACTATTACCATTACCATAATATTTCATTTTTATTCCACTAAAATGACTATTTTATGGGATTTCTTCTTTTAATATTTAGTTTTTGTTGTAAAATTACTAGTCTCACAGGGATATGGAAGGATTGGGTTTCAGATTCCTCGTTTCAATTCCCGGTTCCGGTTCCATTTTCTGTGCCGCTTATCCTCACTAGGATAGGCTCCAGCACCCCCGCAACCCTTGTGAGGATAAGCGGTAGAAAATGAACGAATGAATTATTGTGTAGTTGATACATCCACATTGTTTCACTTTGAATCTGAATATGGATATACGTATATTCTGATGCTGATGCAATTCCGATACCAGAGCTCTGTTTACTTTAACATGCAATCACAAAATAATAATATCTGCAAATGAGGCTAGAAAAATATCAGCAATCTACGGAATACGAGTTACGCTAGCATTGGAACCCGATACCTACTTGCTAGTTGGAAAGTTCAAACATAATTATGATTATGCTGCCTGATACGGTAAATCATAACCAACAAGATGTTAATAACGTTGTCCAAGTTAAAAGACATTCTGGAACCTGCAATCTGTATGAATAATTCTGCCCAAAATAAACTCAAAATTATTTAGCATCCGATTCCGGCAGTAAACCCTTCGACTTCCATGGCTGTGGGGAATACGTAGGAAGTGATGTCGTGGTCGCCTTTCATTGAGCGGCAAAGGATCGCGTTTCCTCAGCAGTAAGCACATGCACAAATAAGTAGGTAGCGTCATAGACGGGACACATAGCAGCGGGCAACCCAACACTAAGCATTTAGATCCAGTCGAGCGCTTTAAACTTAGCACTGCAACCGGTTTCTTTTTTGGATTTGTTTGACGGAGCTCCATGTTTGACGGACATGAGCCCAATATGATACTTACGGTTAACTGCTGGGAGAGGTCACCGGGTTCAAGAAGGGGTTGGTTGTTCACGCTTAAGTTCACCATGCTCTTCTGCGTGTGTGTATCATTTTTAATTTTTCTCCTCGCAAATTTTATTAACATTCCGACAAGCTAGCAGACCTACCTGGTGTGTGTATTTTATGACTTGGATATAATGAAACAGTATATAGCCAATGTACTGACAGACGTGCTTTATGTGCATCGCAAGTTTTCTCCACTGCCCTGCGGAACAACGTCAATAACGCTACTGCACCTTAGCTATCACGCTAACATATGCCAGTCGGTTATTTTTTGCAGTGCATCAAGGAAAAGCCTGGTTCTGTAATGACAAATTTACGTATTTCAAATCATGCAACTTTTTACGACATACACACCTCAGTTAGCATACGTCCTGGTTAGTGTGTTTTTTTTCGTGAATCTTCCCAATTTTTTTCCTCGGTTTGCGGACATTTTCTAGTTAGTGTATATTAGCAATAAGTCAAAGACAGACACAAGTCGGCAGGAACCAGTCAGATTCCGAGCCGTGATGCAGCGAGCTTGCAATCTTTTATATCCAAAACGCAAATGTTTCTTAATCTTCTGTAAGCCTGTATAAAAATGGATGTGTGTTTATATTTCATCGTTAGTCTATTGCTACTCTTTATTAGGTAATGCTAATAGTTTTATTTCATTTGAACATGCATCAGATTACAATTGAATGCATCACATAATTAGTTCACAGTTCAACATGTCCAAAAAGGAGTAGGAAGAAGCAAAGTTTATTAAATCCTACCCCTCCATCAGGTACTTTTACAATCAGTAACTGTTACATTTGTTCACTTCCTGCTTTCCTAATATAGGTTTTAAGTTTGTTTTTTTATTTTTTAATTTTTATCCTAATATAATTTAAGTTTTTTAATTTTAATTAATGTAAAAATTCTCATTTGCCAAAGTGTGATGGGAGAATATCAATAAATCAATAATTCTGACGGTAATTAGGTGTTTTTATTCACTTGTTTTGTCTCTCGTACAGGTTGTGTTTTTTTCCGACAGCATTTAACTACATCATATGCAAATTAGACTATGACGTAATACAGCCACGTCTACGACATCCAATAACTAATTTTCTTACTGAAAAGTTGACAACAGTGTAGGCAATGCCTTGGTGGAGAGTTTAATCATCATCTCATTTTGGCTTTCGCCAAAAAACCAAACAATAAACAGTTATCGGCGGTTAAAGGTTATCGATTTAATCTATTTAATCCTGTTTAAGTCATGTCTTGAATGCCGCTATTTAACGTTAAATGACCATAACATATCATATAGGAAAATGTCCACGTTGAATAGTGAGCGTATAGTACAATTTAAATGTAGCTAGCTCTCCTTTCTTTTACTCAAAAGTAGCTCTAATAGCGATAAAAGTTAAAGAAGAGCGCCGGTACTTTTAATAAACCTTTCAATAGCACAGAATGAACAAACAAACAATTCGTGTTTAACATCTGAAACGACTTTTTAAATGTCAAACACAACCTAAACTAGCTTATCATTCTCGGCTAACTATTAGCTACTCGCTGATGGAAAAAAAGACCATTTTATAATGAAAAACACAACTCTCGTTAACAGAGCAGCGTTAAAAAATAAAAATAAATAACTTTTGAAACCATGCCACGCTTCAAAACAAGAAACTTTTAGCCGGCTAGCAAAAAAAAAAAACCTCGTTGAATTTGGACTCCAAAGCATCCCTTGTGCTTAACCAGCTGCCGGACAAAGAAACAGACAAACGTGCCGATAAGTTAGCAGTTTTCCATGCAGTGTGTGCGGGTGCTTACCGTTCTCAAAAAAGGCCGCGTTTGCTCCGATGAATCATCCATTTCGGTCCCCGCTAGACTTTTGTGTCACCGGTGAAGTTTTTTTTTTTTAACCGGTAATATACAAGAGAGGAAACCGGCTCGGTTGACACTTCACTGAACTGAGGACCAAGGACTGCCTGTGCGTTTCTCCGTGACGTAACAAGGCCACGCCTTTAAAATGACTGGCAGTGATTGTTTGCCAATAAGAGACGACTATTAAGGCTTTCGGCCAATCAAAATTCAAGACGTCATGTGAGGTTGTATTTTGGGTAGTGGTCGAAAGTCAAAGCGGGATTTTTGCAGACCTGGGCCAAGGCCATGTTGATATTTTAGTAAATCAACAAAATTAGATGTGCTAAAAAGTTATATAGATTTTAAAAGACTGCATCTCAGTAACACAATAATATATCAGCACTACTTTGATGGTGAATCTTACAATATGGGGCACTTTTGGGCAACAATATATATATATACATTATAACTATATATATATATATATATATATATATATATATATATATATATATATATATATATATATATATATATATATATATATATATATATATATATATATATATATATATATATATATATATATATATATATATATATATATATATATATATATATATACATATTTTTTTATTTTTATTTTTATTTTTATTTTTATTTTTATTTTTATTTTTATTTTTATTTTTATTTTTATTTTATATATTAGAGACAATTTTTTAATTTGTTTATTTATGTATATATAAATATATAAAAATATATTATAAACAATAATATATATTAGAGATGATTTTTTTCTCTTATTTATATATATATGTATGCATATATTTATATATATATTAGAGACAATTTTTTAAAATTTGTTTATTTAAAAATAAACAAATTAAATATATATATATATATACATATATATATTTGAGACTATTTTTTTATTTGTTTATTAATTTGTTTTTTTTAATAGCCACCGCAGAAAGAACAATAGAGAAACGATAGAGAAGAAATAACAACAAGGAATGTTAACACTTTATCCTATACTATGTCTTATTTATTTCTTATATGTCTTATTTTTTGCCACGTCTAGGCCCAGATATGTTGTAAGTTGGGACCCGATTGCAGGTAAAAGGTATTTATTAAATAGTATATGCGGCAGGGATTCAATTTTGAGCAGTATGAACATAAACAATAATATTAATAAACACCAGGCAGACGCTAAAGGCTTAACTAAATAAACAAACAAAAATGATAGGCATGTGTGTAGGAACATAAATGTAAAGCAGGAAGAAAACAGCACAGGCGAAACAGGAAACACGTAAAAATAAGAGCATCATAACAGGAATAAGGGTACATTGGTTACTACAAGTGTAAAAGTGGCTATAGGGGTGTTATTTCATGTGTGGAGGGCTCTAATTATGTTAAAAAAACATATTAAAAAGGTTGTAAATATTTTTTTTATGCTCTAAAATAAAAATATTCCATTTATAAACACAGAATCCTACTTTCACTTATTACTGTCGGGTCTGGAATCGATTAATCGCAATAAAGGAAGAATTTCTATACTGCAATGTACATACTTTTTAAAAATTTCCCAGGTGATATACTTTAAATCAGATAATCCATATGTCACTATTTTATGACTGTAGTGTTGACACTTTCAGTGCTCTGAGAATGAATTGTCTATATATTTCTAACCAGCAGATGGCAGTATTGTATTAACATCTTCTCTGCTGCCGTGCAGGGCAGCAGATACTCAGAATCGAACGGTCAGTTTCCTGCCTGCTGATAATTCAGTGCTAAATAATTAGTCTGATGATATCCCCCGTGTAAGATTGTCTCACCTCACTGACTTTTCCAATTCTGAATGAAGTAAATATTTGTTCAATTTAAAAGCGACATAAAAATAAAAAATATTATTCAAAGAAACATATATTTTTAATATATAATATTTTCTTTTGTTTATTTATTTTTTATTATTTTATACATGTATTTATTTTTTATAAATAAACAAAAAATAATATATTTAAACTTTATTTATATTCAAACAAAAGATAATATTTTATTTTGTTTCTTTATTTAGTTGTTTATAAATGTATTTATTTTTTATAAAGAAAAAAATAAAATATTCTATATAAAAATATATTTTCTTAATAATATTTTTAATAATATCTTTAATTTATAAATAAAAATATTATATATCAAATATATATATATATAATATTATTTGTATTTTATACATAATATTTTCTTTAGTTTATTTATTTATTTTTTAATAAATGTATTTATTTATTATAAATACACAAAAGAAAATATTATATGCACAAAAAAATATATATATTTGAATAATATTTCATATTTGTTTGTTTATTTTTATGTCACAAAAATATAAAAAATATATTTTTTAATAATATTTTTTATTTGTTTATATATATAAATAAACATTTTTTTAAAAATCGTCTCTAATATATATATATATAATAAAGACGATTCAATAAATATATATTTTTATACATAATATTTTCTTTTGTTTATTTATTTTTATTATTTTTTTAATAAATGTATTTATTTATTATAAATAAACAAAAGAAAATATTATATGCACAAAATATATATATATATATTTGAATAATATTTTTTATTTGTTTATATATATAAATAAACACATTTTAACATAATCTCTAATATATATGTATAAATATAAATATATATTAGAGACGATGTAAAGTTCACAGCAAACAGTATAAACCCCCATGTAACAGTAACAACTTTATGGGCATCTTACTGGAAATAGAGCTCATTTCTCACCCGCCCATCAACCCCCGGCATAATCACTCGGCAGCTCCGAAATAGAACTGCAAAGGTGGGAGATCAAACTATCACCTCTTAATTGTACCCACTGTCTTAAAGATGCTGAGAGCCTATTAGCGCACAAAGTGTGCCGTGCACCAACCCCTCTGAAACGTGCATCTAAATAATACAGTTGGGAGATGAGTCACAATTTAGACAAGAGGAAGTCAGCACCACGTTGGCATCCACCTGTGAAGGGATTATGGGATGGCGTATAAAGTTCTTCTAGACGCCAAGGTGTTGTGATGATGTGAGAAAAACTTTCGCTTCCGAAGCTGAAGACGAAAAGAAGGTTCGAAAAAAGAAGTTTGTACCAAACTTTCTGTGACTGCAGTCATGGTTAGATTTCCATCTGTACATTTCCGGTAGCGGCTATCCCAAGGGGTGTCCAAGGTGTGGCTCGGGGCTCTTTTTTTTAATTAGCCCGAGGAATATTCTAAAAATATAATTTAACAATAATAAAAAAAACCTGCAAAAACTGAAAAATCAGCAATAATTTTACCAGAATAAGGTAAAAATATGAAGATAAAAATATATAATAACATCATAACATTATGAGGAAAAATAACATAATTTTAGCAGCATAAAGTTTAAATATTTATTTATGTTTACATTTTAAAAAAATTATCTTAAGGAATTAGGTGAAAATATTATGGGAATAAAGTCATAATATTACAAACATTTTTGTTGTTATTTTAAAAATCTGCATTAATTTTACAAAAATAAATACAAATATGAAAAGAGTGTAATGAGAAAAGGTTTAGTAGCATAAAGTTTAAATATTTATTTATATTAATATGAGCTATATGAGCTATGCTATTATGTTTAATATAATTCAAAGTGTAATATAATTTAAAGTAAACTAAAAAAACAACCGCAAAAAAATATTTTACATCAATAAAGTCAAAATATTAAGAGCAAAAGTTGTAATCTAATTTTTGACAATAACATAATACTTTGAGGAATTTTTGTAGTATGAAGTTGAAATATTAAAAAATCCCCCCAAAATTTTTTAAGTCCTAGCATTATAAGAAATTAGCCCCCCCCCAAAAAAAAATTAATTTTTGAAAAATTGGGTTCCAGAAAAGTTATTATGCTAGTCCAAATATTATGGGAATAAAGTCATAATTAACACAATCAGAAGTTTGAAAAATGTTAAAGCGGACCTATTGCTATTGTGCTAATTTTCCATCCCTTTGTACAGAGTTGTGGACTCCTATAGAGTAGCTAAACACAATAACTAGCACAGAAAGCTTTCTAGTTTTTCCAGAATATGCACCTATTCATCTGGATTTCTTTGTATTTCATGATTCCGCTAAATATATCCACATTTAATATACAGTCATATGTGTTGAATCCCGAATCCGATCTGGACAGTTCGAAGAGTTTTTTTTTTCAAGACGTATCACAATAATACTTAGCTTTAGCAGTAGCAAATGAAAGGCAGAAATGAACATTTAAGGTTAGCTTTTACCGTCATTGAAGACGTACAAAACAGATGAACAAAACGGACACCACCTGTGGGTTTTGCCATGAGTTATTAGGACCAAACAATCAGATTCCGAACACATATACATATATCCGATATATTCCTAGTAACTAGCTGAAATGACTACAACGTGAACATATTGACTGGATCCATGCTAATGTTCAGCAAATAGAAAATGCTAATTTTGTATCGGAAAGTCCAAAAATGTATATATCCGGTCCAAAAGAATCCAAGATCCGCAGTGTAATTCCCATCCTTAGACTCAAGCCATCAAGGCAAAGAGGTTCAGGACCAAACAATCAGATTCCGAACACATATACATATATCCGATATATTCCTAGTAACTAGCTAAAATGACTACAACGTGAACATATTGACCGGATCCATGCTACCGTTCAAATACAAAAATGCTAATTTTGTATCGGAAAGTCCAAAAATGTATATATGCAGTCCAAAAAAATCCAAGATCTGCAGTGTAATTCCCAGTCTTAGACTCAAGCCATCAAGGCAAAGAGGTTCAGGACCGGACCAAACAATCAGATTCCGAACACATATATATCCGATATATTCCGAGTAACTATCTGAAGTGACTACAGCGTGAACATATTGACCGGATCCATGCTACCGTTCAAATACGAAAATGCTAATTTTGTATCGGAAAGTCCAAAAATGTATATATGCGGTCCAAAAAAATCCAAGATCTGCAGTGTAATTCCCAGCCTTAGACTCAAGCCATCAAGGCAAAGAGGTTCAGGACCAAACAATCAGATTCCGAACACATATACATATATCCGATATATTCCTAGTAACTAGCTAAAATGACTACAACGTGAACATATTGACCGAATCCATGCTACCGTTCAAATACAAAAATGCTAATTTTGTATCGGAAAGTCCAAAAATTGATATATCCGGTCCAAAAGAATCCAAGATCCGCAGTGTAATTCCCAGTCTTCCCAGACTCAAGCCACCAAATAAATATTGACAGTTCCATGTTTGGGCCTGCAAAGCTCTCCAGTCCTTCTGTCCCACTGGGTTCACTCGAGGTTGTTTTGTCTCGAGTGGCCAGGCTTTTGAGGGTGCCAAGAGAGAGAGATCTGTTGGAGCCCCTCCGTCCCCGTCCCCCCCTCCCCGTCAAAGTGCCAATGCATTGATTTTGACCCCATATCTTTTCCATGCGGCTGCCTCTTCATGTCCTACCCCAAAGAACACTCTGGAAACTGGGATCTTATGGGAACCTTAGTGCCCCCCCCCCCCCCCCCCCACCTGAATTCAGTTCAACTCCTCGGGGAAGCTGAAAGGGAAGGGGGGGTCGTAGAGTCCAATGATCAGCATGGTGTATCCGAATCAACACAGGGTTGGGGGTAGACGGTGGGTAAATGGTGGCGGGTGGTGGGTCGGAAGGGTTAGAAGAGGTAGGCTGTGCCCCCCCCCCAACCCCCCCCCCCCCCCCCCTCCCCGCTAGCCTCCAAAGGGAACACAGGGGTTTGAAATCAATATGCTGTTAAGTGCACCTTAGCTGCGGGATACCTTCGCCAAATATTAGGCATACGCCAGTGAGTCAAGGCCCCCCGGTTCGAGTCCTATGCATTCAGTCAATTATTAAAGTTGTCAACTAAGGTTTGCCACCAGCTGCTTATTATTATCTGCTTTGTCATTTCCATACATTTATTTTAACATAATTAGAGCCCTTGAGACATTAAATAACACCCCTATAGTTACATTTGCACTCTGATTACATGATATAGTTGTGTGTGTGTAGCTATATGTGTGTTCTGGTGCTTAGGGGAACGTGTTTAGAGACGGACAGGAAGTGGCAACCGAGATTCAGTGTTATTATTATTATTATTATCAACTTATGCTGAATTAGATGTGTTTTCTGCAGAAAAATAACCATCAAGTCAGTGAAATTTTGGGTCCGTGCATGCCCAACGGGGGACCACGCGGGACTCGAACGTACACCATTCCCATCGACACAAACCCTGACACTGGTGTCTCTCACCTCTGGGGTCTCTCTGCCAACACAATGGTTTCCTCAAAACAGTTGTGGCCCTGCTAACTTGGGGATCATCTCACACCGTGGTCTCACTCCAACAGACTTGTGAGCGGCGTGATTTCAACTGGGAACCTCTGCCAGCATCATCAGTCATTTTGAGGGATGTCAAAAATTCAGTTTCCTGATTCACTAAATAAATATAAATATTAGTCCAACAACACTATTGAACACAAAATTCAGTTTTGTAATGATTTTTTTTGTTATTAAAGGGGAAAAAAATCCAAACCTTTCGTTTATCACAGCAAGAAGCAGCAAAACAACGTCGGACCGTCACACTACCGCCACCATATTTTACTGTTGTTTTTTTTAATGTCCCATTACATGTGGTGTAAACTTTTACACACCTTACAAAAGTTCACATTTTCAGTATTTTCTGTATTTTCTGTATTTTCAGTATTTTCAGCATTTTCTGTATTTTCTGTATTTTCTGTATTTTCAGTATTTTCTGTATTTTCTGTATTTTCAGTATTTTCTGTATTTTCTGTATTTTCTGTATTTTCAGTATTTTCTGTATTTTCTGTATTTTCTGTATTTTCTGTATTTTCTGTATTTTCTGTATTTTCTGTATGTTCAGTATTTTGAACATTTTCAGTATCTTCAGCATTTTCAGTATTTTCTGTATTTTCTGTATTTTCTGTATTTTCTGTATTTTCTGTATTTTCTGTATTTTCTGTACTTTGAACATTTTCAGCATATTTTCTGTACTTTGGACATTTTCAGTATATTTTCTGTATTTTCAGTATTTTCAGTATTTTCAGTATTTTCAGCATTTTCTGTATTTTCTGTATTTTCAGTATTTTCTGTATTTTCTTTATTTTCTGTATTTTCTTTATTTTCAGTATTTTGAACATTTTCAGTATTTTCTGTATTTTCTGTATTTTCTGTATGTTCAGTATTTTGAACATTTTCAGTATTTTCAGTATTTTCAGTATTTTCAGTATTTCTGTATTTTCTGTATTTTCTGTATTTTTTGTATTTTGAACATTTTCAGTATCTTCAGCATTTTCAGTATTTTCTGAATTTTCTGAATTTTCTGTATTTTCTGTATTTTCTGTATTTTCTGTATTTTCTGTATTTTCTGTATTTTCAGCATTTTCTGTATTTTCTGTATTTTCTGTATTTTCTGTATTTTCTTTATTTTCTGTATTTTCTTTATTTTCAGTATTTTGAACATTTTCTGTATTTTCTGTATTTTCTGTATTTTCTGTATTTTCTGTATTTTCAGCATTTTCTGTATTTTCTGTATTTTCTGTATTTTCTGTATTTTCTTTATTTTCTGTATTTTCTTTATTTTCAGTATTTTGAACATTTTCAGTATTTTCAGTATTTTCAGTATTTTGAACATTTTCAGTATTTTCAGTATTTTCAGTATTTTCAGTATTTTCAGTATTTTTTGTATTTTCTGTATTTTCTGTATTTTCTGTATTTTCTGTATTTTGAGCATTTTCAGTATTTTCAGTATTTTCAGCATTTTCAGTATTTTCAGCATTTTCTGTATTTTCAGTATTTTCTGTATTTTGATTTGAACATCATCATGCTTTCCATAATGCAGTTTAAGGTTGTTTTTTTGTTTTAAATAATGTACCTCGTACTGAAGTACAAGGTGATATGAGCATCCAATGACATAATGGGTACCATAGTAAGTATCAATATAGTGATATATATAGCACATCATGACTGGTTCAAGACTCTTCATCCTTGTATTTAGCAGTAAATAAACTAACAATACACTGAGCGATTATAGTCTTAAAGTATCATAATAATAAAATCAAACAATACTATAAACAATAAAACTCAAACTGGACATGGCCCCAGTAGGCTTTTATTATTGACATGACACAGACCGGTATCGAACATAGTACATTTTTCAGGACTTATGTTAATGTGTCAGATCATGTCAATTATTTCTCAACATGATCTGAATTTGTGGATGCATGCTGTGCGAGGTGTCTATTGATTACACACTATTGATTACTCTACTACTTGCATGGATGGTTTAGAGAGAGAAATCTATCGATTCGAGTCTGTGCTTTTGACAATCGAGTGTTGTCGCATTTTTGTTGTCATGTCTATGAAAGAAAATTGGGAAATATTATTTAAAAAAATATGATTACTATTACGCGATTTGTATTAAAATGTAACGACTTTGTGTAATTGGCGTTGTCAAACAGTCTGAGCCATGAAATAAGTTTTATAAAGCCACTAAATGGCTATTAGCACCCCACTTCCTGTTTGCACACTCTATAATGCTACACAGACAACCACTTTTGTTCCATGACTTACACAAAGCCAGAGTTTATTGGTATCCGATCCGAAACAAGAGACTGGACAGTCCGATGTTTTCTTAAGAAAAGAGGTTACTTCAAGTTGTCTCTCAATGGTTATTAGCTTTAGCATATTAGCGTTGGGATTTTTCTACAGCATTGGAAACATGTAATTAGTTTTACGGGACTACCAAAAAGTCTTGTAGAGACACTAATTGTGGTGGGAAACGGCTATTAGCACCCCACTTCCTGTTTGCACACTCTATAATGCTACACAGACAACCACTTTTGTTCCATGACTTAAAATAAACGCTGGCTTTGTGTAAGTCAAGGAACAAAAGTCCTGAATCCTAAATCCGATCCACAAAACCAGCGTTTATTTTAAGTCATGGCAAAAAAGTGGTTGTCTGTGTAGCATTATAGAGTGTGCAAACAGGAAGTGGGGTGCTAATAGCTGATTCCCACCCCAATCAGTGGCTCTACAAGATTTTTTGGTAGTCTCGCAAAAATAATTACATGTTCTCGATGCTGTAGAAAGCCTAAAGCTAAAAGCTAAAATGCTAAAGCTAATAACCATTGCGAGACGACTTGAAGTAACTATTT
Organism: Doryrhamphus excisus; assembly: GCF_030265055.1. Taxonomy (NCBI): domain Eukaryota; kingdom Metazoa; phylum Chordata; class Actinopteri; order Syngnathiformes; family Syngnathidae; genus Doryrhamphus; species Doryrhamphus excisus. The sequence goes on along the minus strand of NC_080479.1, from coordinate 16,654,831 downwards.
TCTTAAGAAAACATCGGACTGTCCAGTTTCTACTTTTGGCTCGGATTTAGGATCCAACACATATGGTTGTATGGTATAGCTAAATCGCTAATCGCTAATCGCTTTACCGTTTATAAGTTCGTGGCAGCTAGCCGCACAACATCGGAAGTCCTTCTAAGCACTTGGGAGTGTGACCAACCACAACGGAGTGGGCGTGCCTGGAGGCGGGACATGGTTGGAATACATTAAAACAGATTGTTTTCACAAGAATCACAGAATCCATAAAAATACAGCTGAATAGGTGTAGATTCTGGAAGAACTAGAAAGCTATCTGTGCTGGTTATTGTGTGTAGCTGTTTTATTTTTATTTTTATTTTTATTTTTATTTTTATTTTTATTTTTATTTTTATTTTTATTTTTATTTTTATTTTTATTTTTATTTTTATTTTTATTTTTATTTTTTTACAATACAATAGAAAGGAAACCATCCTCTAACATACGATTTGCTGACATCAGTGCAAACATTTTTTTATACTGCAGGCGGCAAAACCCCAAGAGCCTTTTTTTTTTTTTTTTTTTTTTTTTTTACAGCTTTTCCTGAGAGGCGGGGACAATCTACCTTACAGGAGGAGGTGTTAATTGCACTTAGGCTCTTCCTCTTGTTAAGGAGTCTGACAACAGAATTAATTAGAATTCCAGCATGCAAATTAAGTCAAACTGAGTTTCATTTATGGGGAGATGATTGGATGTTAGCATTTCAATATATTTGTTGAATATTAATATTAAAACTACTATTACATGTTTGTCACTTGCTGTGTTTGACATGTAACTGGTTACCAATGTTATTAATAGTAAAAGAAAATTGTTTTATATTGTAGTAGTAAAGTTAAAAGAAATAATAATTTTATTAGTAATGTAGGAAAAAAAAATACATGGCCCTGTGTTTGGGACTCCAGCAAACCACAGTGAGAGCCATTATCCATGAATGGCATGTGAATGTTTCCCATTACATCTAGTGTAAAAGTAACATTTCAGAAAAAAAGAACATCCTAGCCGCAGTAAAATATGGTGGTGGTAGTGTAATGTCTGGTGCTGTTTTAGTGATTCAGGACCTGGAAGACTTGTTATGATTAATGGAACCATGAATTCTGCTGTCTACCAAAAAATTCCAGAACATCATAGCAACAGTAAAATATGGTGGTGGTAGTATGATGGTCTGGGGCTGTTTTGCTGCTTCAGAACCTGCAAGACTTGCTGTGATAAATGGAACCAGTAATTTTGCTGTCTATCAAAAAAAAATCCAGAACATCATACCAACAGTAAAATATGGTGGTGGTAGTGTGATGGTTTGGGGCTGTTTGGCTGCTTCAAGACCTGGAAGACTTTCTGTAATAAATGGAACCAGGAATTTTGCTGTCTACCAAAAAAAATTGAGAACATCATACCAACAGTAAAATATGGTGGTGGTAGTGTGATGGTCTGGGGCTGTTTTGCTGCTTCAGAACCTGCAAGACTTGCTGTGATAAATGGAACCAGTAATTTTGCTGTGTATAAAAAAAAATCCAGAACATCATACCAACAGTAAAATATGGTGGTGGTAGTCTGATGGTTTGGGCCTGTTTGGCTGCTTCAAGACCTGGAAGACTTTCTGTAATAAATGGAACCAGGAATTTTGCTGTCTACCAAAAAAATTGAGAACATCATACCAACAGTAAAATATGGTGGTGGTAGTGTGATGGTCTGGTGCTGTTTTGCTGCTTCAGAACCTGGAAAACTTGCTGTGATAAATGGAACCATAAATTCTGCTGTCTACCAAAAAAATCCCACAATATTATAACAACAGTAAAATATGGTGGTGGTAGTGTGATGGTCTGAGGGTGTTTTTTATGCTTCAGGACCTGGAAGACTTGCTGTGATAAATGGAACCAGGAATGTTGCTGTCTACCAAAAAATTCCAGAACATCATAGCAACAGTAAAATATGGTGGTGGTAGTGTGATGGTCTGGGGCTGTTTTGGTCTCAAGGTCGATAAAAAAACGAGCCGCGGGCCACACTTTGGAGGGCTCTGCTCTACCTGGTTGTTGTCCTTAAAAGCATGATGTCTCGATCTCGATCGCACAAAATGCTAACAAAATTTTTCGCTATCTTTCTATCATTCTTGGCTTTTCCAAAAAAAAATAACTTTGACTATAATTTCAATAGTCTCATTGAAATGAATAGCAATTTCTTGACTCAGGAGATAGAATGGATGTTTCTCAGCATGATGGTTGCTGGTTCGATCCTTGATTTTGCTGTAAGCATTCAACTAATTTTATGAAAAAGATTTTTTAATTTTTTTTACATTTAACGTAACATCTAAAATTCTTCTCATTCTGTGCACGGTGGCTTGGCTCCAGTGGTGGAGTGATTGCTTGTTCGATCCTCAGTTGATGAGTAGATTTCAACATTCGTTCTACATTTCAGTCAGCCCAGTTCAAAGTACTTAAATAAATGAATTTATGCATACTTAAAAAGTTCTTTAAAAAGTCCTAATAACATAATTATTTCAAGGTCATTTAACATGTTGTTCCATTTTAAGTTCTTTTAACTAATATGCTTTGATTAAATTGAACTATGGCTATATTAAGTAAGATTAACTTAAAAACATACAACTTAAGACAGTGTAAATCCAAATGCTAAAAATAATTAATTGGTATAAGTATAGTTAACTTTTTAAATTTTTTTAATTTTTTTTAAATTTTTTTAAAGTTCTACTTATAAATGGTGATTATCTGTTATTATCTGTCTTTTCAGTTTATTTAACTTGTAATTTTTGATTAATTTTTGCAAATTTGTGTAGCCTACTTAAAATAATTCATAGTTACTTATACAAAAAAAAAGTCTATTAAAGATGAATAAATAAAAACCAAGAATAAATTAAATTTAATTAAATCAACTCTAAATATTAAAATCAAAATGTTTGAGTTTGTGAACTAAAAAATTTTTTTATTTAATTTTGCTAACTTATTCGGGTTTACAGTGCACGGAATTAACATATAAAAAATATGCTAAAAAAATAAATAGTTAATATTCGCATCTTTATTCAAGCCTAAGTCCCCTTTAATTTGAGTCATGAATGCGTTTAATAACAACCAGTACCAATTCATTCCAAATATGGTCAATACAGCATCACGTTATGCAAGACTCCCAACTGCTCTTTTTTTTTAATTTTTTATTTTTTTAAAGATGCGTTATATGAAAAAAAAAAATCATCCAGATGCTTTACAAAAAGCGTCTTTATTTATCCATTTAATAACACCTCCATGAAGACAATTTGTACAAGATACATCACATTCTAAAGTGCACAAATACTGTACAACGGAAAACGACTTAAATACGCAAGAAGGTTTCGAGGGGGGGTCAGGTTGAGTAAAGAAGAAATCACAATTTTTTTTTTTGTTTTTTTTTTAAAAGGAAAAATGTATTTAAAAAAAACAAAAACAAAAAAAACGGACATGTTTGTTCAAAAGCCAACAATCCGATCACTATGCATGTTTCTGTTCAGGTATGTGAGAAGCCTGGGGAAAATAACGTTGTGCAGCTTGCTTGGGGAGAATGGGGGGGGGGGGGGGGTGAGGGGGGGCGCAACACTAAGCTTTGGCACCTTTAGAGAAAAAAAAAGAGAAAAAAAAAAGACATTAACAAGGAATGAAGAGCAATTATTGATAGATTAGTAAATAAAAAAAATGGCAGTCTTAGGGGCTTGTGTAGAAAGCGTAATAACCCATGCCTTTTGGGTTGTCCTTATTGTAATCCTCCGAAGTCAAGTCTTCGCACTTGATGGTCGGAGAATTCTCCGTGCTCGATCCCCCGGGGGACATCCTGCGTCTCTTACACACCATGGAATACACGCCGGAATCGCTGGAATCCACCGATTTCAGCGATTGTGACGTCTCGATCCAAGTTGACGCAGATGCGGCGGTTTCTTCCTGGAGTTTGTCTTTCGCGGTCGGTATCTGGTCCTCCGGGAATGTCGGCGGACTCGGACGAGGGGACCACGGAAGCCCCGTGGTCATTTTACGTTGGTATGAGCTTCTGGTGCCCCATCCGGCCGCCATGGAAGCGAAAGCCGAATCCGGGTAGTAGCTTAGAGCGTGGGACGTCTGTAGGGAAAGTGGTTTGATCCCGTAGGATAGAAGACTACTGGTTGAATAGTCGTTCTCGTAGGAGAGATCCAGCTTATTGGAGCCGGGTTGTTGAACCGGGGGGACGAACCAGCGTTGGGCGGCGGAGGCGGCGGCGGCGGCAGCGGCGGCTGCGGCACCGGCGGAGTCGTCGCTCTGCGGGGACAGTAAGGTGTTGGTTTGGGGGACTGCGCGTTCGCTGCTGTAGAAGCGGTTCTGCGGCAGGTTGTTGACAAACTGGTCCTGGAAGAACGGCTGCATGGCGTAGCGAGCGCCGGGAACAATTTGGGTGGATCGGGGCGAGTCTGTCGGGGACGGGGTCAACCTATCACTCTCGGGGGCCGTGTACATTCTGCGGGAAAATGAAAAACCGAATTTAAAATCAGAATTCCAAACTCAAATTAAAAACAAACTCACTGAGGAAAAACCTACGAGTCATAATTATCCCGAAATCCTTTGGCGAAGGGATTGTGATCGATCTTCAGTTGTGTGATCTGGCGGGAAAAAAAAACAACATTCCGAGATCAACCACACACAATTCCATTAAAATCATTTAAGCAACTAAAAAACTCTTACATCCGTGTTCTGGTAGGCAGTAACCGCTATAAACTGGTTTTCCGGGAACGTGAAGGTTTGGGTTCGAGCCTCGTTGCTCATGTCCTCCACCCCGTCCTCCGTCACCTCCACAATGTGGAGTCGCGGTTGGTATTTATGAAGAGACTGCAAGACTATCATCTGGAAAAAAGGAAATTAAAACTTTATTTAAGGATGGAGTTGAAAAAAACATTTTTTTAAATTATTATTATTATTATTTTTCTTAGAATAAACAAAAACCAGCATCGCACCTGTGTGTTGTTGTTGTTGGCACCTTTGTTGTTGGTTAGCTTCAATTTCCCGAAAGAGATTTCTTGTCTCATCCAGTGAGCGCCCGTGTTTGGGGATTCGGGGTGAACGTACATTTTGTTACCTGCAAAATGCATGGTTTTTAATTATTATTATTATTATTTTTCATTGATTTAATGCATCATGAAATAATGCATTTAATTATACATTTTAGTCATAAAACAAAACCAAAAAAAAGTAGATTTTGGCAATTCATGCACCACTATCATTTTGGTAATATAATAATAATAATAATAATAATAAATATTGGCAATTCATGCACCACTATCATTTTAGTGCAATTTAATTTGCACGTTTTTTTTATTTTTTATTGATTTAATACATCATGAAATATTGTATTTAATTCAACATTTTAGTCATAAAAATAAAAATAAAGTAAATATTGGCAATTCATGCACCACTATCATTTTGGTAATATAATAATAATAATTATTATTATTATTATTATTATTAATGCATTTGATTCTACATTTTAGTCATAAAACTAAAAAAAAGTAAATTTTGGCATAATAATAATAATAATAATAATAATAATAATAATAATAATAAATATTGGTAATTCATGCACCACTATCATTTTAATACAATTTAATTTGCACGGTTTTTATTTTTTATTGATTTTATTTCATTGATATAATGCATTTAATTCTACATTTTAGTCATAAAACAAACAAAAAAGTAAATATTGGCAATTAATGCACCACTATCATCTTGGTAATATAATAATCATAATAATAATAAATATTGGCAATTCATGCACCAGTATCATTTTGGTAATATAATAATAATAAATATTGGCAATTCATGCACCACTATCATTTTAGTACAATTTAATTTGCACGGTTTTTATTTTTTATTGATTTTTTCATTGATTGAATGCATCATGGAATAATGCATTTAATTCTACATTTTTGTCATAAAACTTGGTAATATAATAATAATAAATATTGGCAATTCATGCACCACTGTCATTCTAGTACAATTAAATTCTCTAATAATTATGTTTTCTATTACTGTTTTCTATTTTAATGTTTAAATTCGTTGAATCTTAACATTAATTAACATTTTTTAAATTAATTTAATTGAATTAAATTTAATTAATTCACTCTTTGTTAAAAAAAAAACGCTCCCCACAAATAAATATCGATTAAAATACTCGTATATATGGAAAAATATATATCGAATATTCATGCCTACCTTGCATATTATTGTCCGCTTTCCCGCAAGTGACCCACTTTCCTCCTTGAAAGCGCCAGTGGTTCGGGTCGGCCAGAACTATTTCTACAAAGACGTTGTAATGGGCCGTGAGGTTGAGTCCGGTGATGTTGAAGCTCAGGAACGGGAACATCCGTCTGGCAAATCAAATCAAATAAAAAAATAATTAAATTAACAGTTAATAAATACATATTAATAATTTTCTGAAGTAATTTATTAAGATGCGACTGCTGTCATAACGAAATGTATCGAATTTCGCGTAATTATGTGTGCGTAATTATGTGCGTAATTATGTGGCCCGTGCGTAAAAGTACAGGAATATTAAAACGGTTTCGCTCACCTGCCCTGTTTGGTGATAATCATCTCGGTTTGATGCCGGTGGAACTTGAGCCACAGAGGCCGGTTACAAAGATACACTTGCGCCCTGGGGCCTGCGCCGGAACCGGGAAGACCCATGGAACCGATTCCGGTGCCGGGATAGGACGGATACAAGCACCCGGGCCCTTGACCGAACTGGTACCCGCCGCTGCTGAACTGACTCCGGGCGGTGCACACAGCGGGAGAGGAGAAGCCGGTGGGCGGGAGTACGGATCCGTAATGAAGCGAAGCCGGATACCTTGACCCGGTGGTTCCGGTGTACACGGATCCGGTTTGCCCTGCGTACGGAAACAGTGAACACGGACTCGCCATGTCGGAACTCGCCTGAGAAGACGAGATGAAATACCGATCAGAACCGAGTTCGTCTAAGTTGTACCGACGCCCGGTACTCAGCTCGTCCTCACCGAGCACCGGGGAGCCTTTTCTCCCGTCGGGCCCGGTTTTTGCGAAGGTGTCCCCGTCTGGGTCACCCAGCATCCCGTTCCCTAGGTACTTTTTAGGCGCGCTGTTGGACTCCGATTCAGTCCGGTCCACTTCTTGGTACTCGAGTTGCGACGCCGGCCTCGGGCTGTCGTTGACGCTGTCCGAGGTGGAGAGATTGTAGAAGGTTTTGGGTAGCGAACTCGGGAGGATGTTCTCCAACTGCATGGTTCCACAATAATTTAAGAGTCCGGTGGGTCAAAGCGAGGCGCCTTGCTCGGTTGCCTCCCTCCGGAGTCAGTGATGGGAGGGGTTTGAACACCTTTCTTCTCTCTGGTGATCTGACGGGATGGACATCTGACTCTCAGAGGCTCTTATAAGATGAAGTCCTCTGCACGGCTAAAAAGGTTGGAAGCGTGATGGGAGGAGCTTGAGGGGGACTCGAACCCTCTTCCCCAGCCAATGGCTGCGCTTCTTGAGCCCGATTCAATTTAAAATCAACACTCGTTCCTTTTTGGTTTTTCGCATCCTTATTTTCAATAAAATGCGCATCATGCAGGAGTTCACATTCAGAATTCCGTTAAAATTTACTATAAAATAAACAAACCCGAAAATTGCGTTAAAATGGAAGCGCTTTTAAAAGATTTAACTTCACCACTTTTCTCTAATACTTTCACACTCAAGTTCGGCTTACACTCGGGGGGCCACATAGTCCACGCAGTGACACTTTACACCCACTCCAAATGGAACCACACACAGCAAACACTGAGACAATTACGCACACACACACATACAAATCACCACATGTGCACCTTGTTGCGCATAATTGCAACAGGTATTTCCGTTGATTTCGGCTTTAAAAAAAGTAATTTAAATTACATTTTTATTTTTTGTAGCATACGGCAGAATTAATACATTTTTGTATTTGAATTAATTTTATTTAAAAAGCATATTAAAATACTCACATACGCATTTTTTTAGTCGGAATAATTTGTAACTCCAACAATATGTTATAAATGTTATTTTATATTGATTTCATTAAGCCTGTTCGTATTAATAAAGAAAAATGACAAAAATGACAATTTTAATTTTAAAATAAATGAATGATGCTAAATTAAAACTGAACATAATTGAGTTCTATTTTAAATTCCAAACTGATTTAATCGAGTTAATACAAACATTTGAGATATTTGTCACAGGAAAATATATTAAAGACAGAAACAGGTCAATATAGTTAAAATGTAATTGTTATTTTATAAAGTTTTTGTGTATTTGCATTATAAAACAATATATATATATTACGGTAATTTCCTACCTTAAATGGCTCTGATTGCATACCACCTCGAAAAGGGAAAACAGCGACCTCCAGCGGTTGCTTAAGGTAACTGCAGTCATTATATATATACCAGAGTAGCTGTATCTCACTTTGCGTCATTTTAAAATTATTATTATTATTAAAATAGGAAGAATTAATTTAGGATAGGGGATGAATTTAGGGAAAACTGGGAGAGAGAGAGAGAAATCTGTGAAAAGCAGAGAGAAGGATCTCGGCTGGAAGCAGATTGGCTCCTGCCGTAAACGGGACTTGAAAGCCGGCTGCAGGGACCGTCAAGGGACCGGAGCTAATTGCACAGCACACGGACTGTCAATCAAAAACGGAGACCCCCCCCCCCCCCCGACCCCCCTCTTCCCGAACGTTCAACAACCGAGACAAAGCATCGTCTCCGATCCAATTTGAATGTTTTGACTGGTCTCTCGGCACAATGTCTCACTTCTGTACAGATGTGTGTTGATTTTTTTTTTCTCCCAAAATTATTATCTCGCCTCCATTTTTTTTTGCAAAACAAGATTTCCTCAGAGAATCAATACGATTATCTGCACACATTTATTTTGAAGTTATTATACTATATGAAAAGATTACAATGAGTCTCTTATACGCCACAATAAATAAACAAGACATCCATCTGGAAAGAATAACATCATAATATTATGAGGAAACTAAAAAGAAAAGCTATTATGTAAAAATAATAAATTGAAGTTTAAGTATAGAAAATAAAAACCCACCAGAAATTGGCAAAAAATGTTGTAATTTTATGACAATAATGTGTTGCATGAGAAAAAAAGTCACGATTTTATAACAATAAATTCGTAATATTATATTTTTATTTTTATTTTTATTTTTATTTTTATTTTTATTTTTATTTTTATTTTTATTTTTATTTTTATTTTTATTTTTATTTTTATTTTTATTTTTATTTTTATTTTTATTTTTATTTTTATTTTTATTACATATTTTGTGATTATGGTAACACTACTTTCCCCCTGATTTTTCCAAAGTAAAGCAAAGTAAATTTCCCATTCTGCAGCAAAGCAGTTCATTGGCGGACATGCGGCATAGAAAGTGGTTAGTGCGCAGGCCACACAGCTTGGAGACCCGAGTTTGATTCCACCCTCAGCCATCTCTGTGTGGAGTTTGCATGTTCTCCCCGTGCATGCGTGGGTTTTCGCCATGTTCGTGCTTGCAAAAAACACTAAACTCATCACACAGTAACTTAACACTCCAAAGGTGTACCTAAAAATATACAAAGAAGTACCAATTTGAGTTTTGAAGTTTCCCATTCTGCATTGTGTCTGAGCAAAGCAGTTCATTGGAGGACATGTGGCATAGAAAGTGGTTAGTGCACAGGCCACACAGCTAGGAGACCCGAGTTCGATTCCACTCTCGGCCATCTCTGTGTGGAGTTTGCATGTTATCCCCGTGCATGCGTGGGTTTTCTCCTGGTACTCCGGTTTCACGTTCCAAAACCATGTCTATTATAGAAAACAACATGTCTATTAGTATATTTATCCAAAACACTAAACTCATCACACAGTAACTTAACACTTTTAATTTTAACAATTTTAATTTTAATTACATATTTTGTGATTATGATAACACTACTTTTACCCCAGTTTTTCCAAAAACGAATTGAAAACGGTAAAAAACGAATGAATGAAAAAAGTCGTATTAGCACTTGTTTGTATATTTCTTAGTTAACTTTCACTCACATGGAAATTTGGCACCTTTTCGAGTACTTGTGTTGCATAATGCACGATTTGTCTTATTTTGCACAAACACTTTCATTTGTGAAAATGTATCCAGTGGTAGGAAAAAGGTAGGAAAGCCATCATTAGGTACAACGATGCTACCTAAGTATCTTACATATCTTTTATTTGTCTTATGTTGTTAGAAAAAAGTCAAAAAAAAAAAAAGTCAAAGGTGAAAAAGGTGAAAAGAAGACAAAATGCGTGTGTAACAGAGTGAAGCATTTCAAAACATGGCGCCCCCCCCACCCCCCCTCACTTATCAACACTATACAACCGATGACTGATGTGAACTTAACATCTGGCTTTCATGACCCGCCTTTGCGACGTGTCGTGTAAAAAAAAAAAAACCCGCTACTGTATACTTGCTGATTATTTTTCACGAGCGATTATCACGCTCCGGCACATGATTCGCCGAGCAGAACGCACAACGCTAGCAACATGTGCTAATACGAGCTATTTTTTCCAAAACTGACCCCCCCCAAAAAAACGAAATAAATGTGATTTACAGGCCGCCTATAAATAAACTAATTCCAAATGAGGTGGATGTTTAAGTCCGACTCATAAAGGAGCTCCCACTTGTGACCTGTCAGCGTGTTTCTTGACCGCCTATAAAAGTCCTAGTGGGTCTGAGATGACCCTCTCTGGCCCCTGGGCCAGGGCCCTCGCGACAGGGGAAGGGAAGTCCAACCATATTGTTGTCAGAGTAGATCATCAACAGAACACATGAAAGGAATACATTCCAGGGTTTATGGGCCAAGGTGGCCGCCGAAGCCTTTGCTCAGGACAGAATTCATGTACCCCATTGCAAGGATTAATAACGCGAGTCTCATTAGAGATCCTTGCCACCGAGACCCCTGGAGGGAGCGGTGCTGGGAAAAGAACCAAGAGCAAATGTGCGCCACGCCAGACCTGAGCTCCTCAGCAAATCATCATCCCCGGGAGAACGTTTTTATTGGAGAGAATTTATCTCACGAGTTCATCAAAGATGGCCTCTTGTATGTGTGGGAGGATGGCTGGCATTTCAGGAAAACCAAAAAGGCATCTTGTTGCCATCCATGAAGATGGAAAAGCCATTGATTTTTATTTTTGGGGTACATATTGTTCATTTGCAGCGTGTTCTCTTATTGCTTATGCTGATATATAAAAATATCAATAAATAATATTTGGTCGCTTCCAAATTTCTCATTTGTTGCACTAAAAAAAAAAAAAAATCCCACAACATTTCAGATTATCAAGTGAATTTAAATATGAACCAATGACAACCCGGCTGAATACAAAAATTTTGTTTTTAAATGACATTTTTTATTTTTAAGAAAAAAAAAGACTTCCTGTGATAAATGGATCCATGAATTCTACTGTCTACCACAAAAAAATTCCACAACATCATAGTAAAATATGGCGGTGGTAGTGTGATGGTCTGGGCCTGTTTTGCCGTTTCAGGAAATTGAAGACTTACTGTGATGGAACTATGAATTCTGCTGTCTACCAAAAAAATCCCTCAATATCATACCAACAGTAAAATATTGTGGCGGTAGTGTGATGATTTCAGGGTGTTTTGTCGTTTCAGGACCTGGAAGACTTGCTGTGATAAATGGAACCATGAATTCTACTGTCTACCAAAAAACATTCCACAACATCATACCAACGGTAAGATATGGTGGTAGTAGTGTGATGTTTGGGGTTATTTTGCCATTTCAGAACCTGGAAGACTTGCTGTGATGAATGGAACCATGAATTCTACTATGTACCAAAAAAATTCCACAACATCATACCAACAGTAAAATATGGTGGTGGTAGTGTGATGGTTTGGGGCTATTTTGCGGTTTCAGGACCTGGAAGACTTCCTGTGATAAATGGAACCATGAATTCTGCTGTCTACCAAAAAAAATTCCACAACATCATACCAACAGTAAAATATAGTGGTAGTAGTGTGATGGTTTGGGCCTGTTTTGCCGTTTCAGGACCTGGAAGACTTGCTGTGATAAATGGAACCATGAATTCTGCTGTCTACCAAAAAAAAACCCAATCCCACAACATCCTAGCAACAGTCAAATATGGTGGAGGTAGTGTGATGGTCTGGGGCTATTTTGCCGTTTCAGAACCTGGAAGACTTCCTGTGATAAATGGATCCATGAATTCTACTATCTACCAAAAAAAAATTCCACAACATCATACCAACGGTAAAATATGGTGGTGGTAGTGTAATGGTCTGGGGCTGTTTTGATGCTTTAGGAACTTGAAGACTTGCTGTGATAAATGGAACCAGGAATTTTGTTGTCTTCCAAAAACAATCCCACAACATCATTGCAACAGCAAAATATGGTGATGGTAGTGTGATGGTCTGGGGCTATTTTGCCGTTTGAGAACCTGGAAGACTTGTTGTGATAAATGGAACTATGAATTCTGCTGTCTACCAAAAAAAATCCCACAACATAATAGTAACAGTAAAATATGGTGGTGGTAGTGTGATGGTCTGGGGCAGTTTTGCTGATTCAGGACCTGGAAGACTTGCTGTGATAAATGGAACCATGAATTCTACTGTCTGCCAAAAAAAAAAATTCCACAACATCATACCAACAGTACAATATGGTGGTAGTAGTGTGATGGTCTGGGGCTGTTTTGCCATTTTTGGACCAGGGAGACTTGCTGTGATAAATGGAACCATGAATTCCACTGTCTACCAAAAATATCCCACAAGCAACAGTAAAATATGGTGGCGGTAGTGTGATGGTCTGGGGCTGTTTTGCTTGTTCAGGACCTGGAAGGCTTCCTGTGGAACCAGGAACCATGAATTCTGCTGTATACCAAAAAAAAAACCCCACAACATCATTCCAACAGTAAAATATGGTGGTGGTAGTGTTATGGTTTTTTTTTTATGTTTCAGGACCTGGAAGACTTGCTGTGATAAATTAAACCATAAATTCTGCTGTCTACCAAAAAATCCTGAAGGAAAATGTCCGGCCATTTGTTAGTGACCTCAAACACACCACCAAGTCCGACTCTGAATGGCTGAAGAAAAACAAAATGAAGACTTTGGAGTGGCCTGGTTCAAATTCCCGACCATTCCCATTACATACATCGAGTCTATTTCTTTTATCATCATTTTCAAGTCACCCCTTTTCGGGAATTGTGTAATATCGAACAGGAGCTTAAGATTTCCTCTCAAAGAATGCAAAATATATTCATGTTTGATGTCTTATGTGGGTTATTTTCCATTTCATTCCCACAGAGCAAATTATCATGAAATAGGAATCTTCTCCATCTGCAACCAGTCAGTGAGTGAGACCCACGGGAATGCTCTTTCTATATGTTTGGATTCATGGAAATCCATGGAAATACACACGGATTGAATATTTGCGTCATATTGATATGTGAATACTAGCGTGTCTCGATGCATTGCATTGCATATCAGCGAATCCGGGGATGGCGGATTATGGCAAATATGTATCTTGGGAATATGAGGCTGGATGATTTTGTGATGCGTATATGTTTCAGGGGGCAGTGATAATCCACTGTGTTAAGACAAAAAACAGGGAAAAGGAAAAGGAAGCCACATCGGATGCATTCATGGAAAATCCGATTGAAGCTGCACTCACTGTGTTTGAATCCCCAAGGCAGGATAACATGATTTGTGGATTACTGCATTAGAAAGTGCCACCCAGGACCAAAGGGGGAAAATGGAGTTCTATGATTTTTATTGGATAGTAATACACATCATTGTAATATATCTCCACATGTTAGTAGTAGTTTTGAAGCAAGTACCTTGATTTTTATGTTATTCCAAAAGTTTTAATAAAAAAAACAAAATCAATATTCCATATTTCTGATTAAGACACCAAAATATATGAACAAAAAGTACATTTCATCAACAATAATTATAGTTTTTCATGCAAAAAACAAAGAAAACGGGCGGCACGGCGGTATAGTGGTTAGCGCGCAGACCTCACAGCGAGGAGACAAAGGTTCAATTCCACCGTCTGCCATCTCTGTGTGGAGTTTGCATGTTCTCCCCGTGCATGCGTGGGTTTTCTCCGGGTACTCCGGTTTCCTCCCACATTCCAAAAACATGCTAGGTTAATTAGCGACTCCAAATTGCCCGTAGGTATGAATGTGTTTACTGTTTACTTTCAGAAACACCGTTGTCGTGTGTTTAAACTCATAGGCCCGCCTCTGACCCCCCCACCCCCCACCCCCCATTTTAGCATCAACCTTGGTGGACACACTTCCCTTAAGTCCATCCTCTCTGAACAGCATCGGGATTGACATAAGGGACCGGAGCAAACTAGCAGGTGCTAAAAGTTTGCCTGTGTAGACCGGATGTATGTGTTCTGGGGCGTGTGAGGTGTAAGTCTCGTATCGACTCGGCATTGAGAAAACACAGATTTGGACTGAAAGAGAGTGTGTGAGGAGGGGGGGGGGTCTCATATTTGTAACGTCCAACCCCTTGCTTCTGTGTGCTTTCCCCACAGCAACAATTACCGCCAAACAAGCCGGGGCTTTTATCACATTGCTCTACCTGACTCAGAAACTGCATTTCAAGAACACTTGATGTGTTTCTTTTCTTTATTTTGGACGGTGGGAACACAAACAGATTTTTCCACCGCCAGGAGTATTTTGAGGACGCTCCTCCTTCAATGTGGTTAAAATCAGTGAGTCAGAAGTGAGAATGTCGAATTTTAACACATCTTTCTTGCGGTATGAAACCTTCTACCAACAGTAAAATATGGTGGTGGTAGTGTGATGGTTTGGGTTTTTTTTCCGTTTCAGGACCTGGAAGACTTGCTGTGATAAATGGAACCATAAATTCTGCTGTCTACCAAAAAAAAACCCCAATCCCACAACATCATACCAACAGTAAAATATGGTGGTGGTAGTGTGATGGTTTGTTTTTTTTTTCGTTTCAGGACCTGGAAGACTTGCTGTGATAAATGGAACCATAAATTCTGCTTTTTACCCCCCAAAAATCCCACAATATCATAGCAACAGTAAAATATGGTGGTGGTAGTGTGATGGTTTGGGGCTGTTTTGCCATTTCAGGAACTTGAAGACTTGCTGTGATAAATGGAACCATAAATTCTGCTTTTTACCCCCCAAAAATCCCACAATATCAGAGCAACAGTAAAATATGGTGGTGGTAGTGTGATGGTTTGGGGCTGTTTTGCCATTTCAGGAACTTGAAGACTTGCTGTGATAAATGGAACCATAAATTCTGCTGTCTACCAAAAAAAGCCCAATCCCACAACATCATACCAACAGTAAAATATGGTGGTGGTAGTATGATGTTTTTTTTTTCATTTCAGGACCTGGAAGACTTGCTGTGATAAATGGAACCATAAATTCTGCAGTCTACCAAAAAAAATCCCACAACATCATACCAACAGTAAAATATGGTGGTGGTAGTGTGATGGTTTGGGGCTGTTTTGCCATTTCAGGAACTTGAAGACTTGCTGTGATAAATGGAACCATAAATTCTGCTGTCTACCAAAAAAAGCCCAATCCCACAACATCATACCAACAGTAAAATATGGTGGTGGTAGTGTGATGGGTTTTTTTTCCGTTTCAGGACCTGGAAGACTTGCTGTGATAAATGGAACCATAAATTCTGCTGTCTACCAAAAAAATCCCACAACATCATACCAACAGTAAAATATGGTGGTGGTAGTGTAATGGTCTGGGGCTGTTTTGCCATTTCAGGAACTTGAAGACTTGCTGTGATAAATGGAACCATAAATTCTGCTTTTTACCCCCCAAAAATCCCACAATATCAGAGCAACAGTAAAATATGGTGGTGGTAGTGTGATGGTTTGGGGCTGTTTTGCCATTTCAGGAACTTGAAGACTTGCTGTGATAAATGGAACCATAAATTCTGCTGTCTACCAAAAAAAGCCCAATCCCACAACATCATACCAACAGTAAAATATGGTGGTGGTAGTGTGATGGTTTGGGGCTGTTTTGCCATTTCAGGAACTTGAAGACTTGCTGTGATAAATGGAACCATAAATTCTGCTTTCTACCAAAAAAAATCCCACAACATTATACCAACAGTCAAATATGGTGGTGGTAGTGTGATGGTTTGTTTTTTTTTCGTTTCAGGACCTGGAAGACTTGCTGTGATAAATGGAACCATAAATTCTGCTGTCTACCAAAAAAATCCCACAACATCATAGCAACAGTAAAATATGGTGGTGGTAGTGTAATGGTCTGGGGCTGTTTTGCCATTTCAGGAACTTGAAGACTTGCTGTGATAAATGGAACCATAAATTCTGCTGTTTACCAAAAAAAAAAAATCCCACAACATCATAGCAACAGTAAAATTTCAAGAACACTTGATGTGTTTCTTTCCTTTATTTTGGACGGTGGGAACACAAACAGATTTTCCACCGCCAGGAGTATTTTGAGGACGCTCCTCCTTCAATGTGGTTAAAATCAGTGAGTCAGAAGTGAGAATGTCGAATTTTAACACATCTTTCTTGCGGTATGAAACCTTCTACAGCGCTAAAGAGGAAAGCCCTGACTGACTTGCTGTCTAACAAGAAGAGGCATATGCTCAGAGGGAGGTTTTGGAGACGCCGTTAATGGTACACTGTTGACAACCCGCTTATGTCGACCCAAGTACCAGTCCACTGTCCTCTTGGGTCGCCGGGGGGGTGCTGGAGCCTATCCCGGCTGTCTTTGGGCGAGAGGCGGGGTACACCCTGGACTGGTGGCCAGCCAATCACAGGGCACATATAGACAAACAACCATTCACACTCACATTCATACCTATGGACAATTTGGAGTCGCTAATTAACCTAGCATGTTTTTGGAATGTGGGAGGAAACCGGAGTACCCGGAGAAAATCCACGGGGAGAACATGCAAATTTCACACAGAAATGGCCGAGGGTGGAATTGAACTTGGGTCTCCTAGCCGTGTGGCCTGCGCGCTAACCACTTTCTATGCCGCATGTCCTCCAATGAACTGCTTTGCTCAGACACAATGCAGAATGGGAAACTTCAAAACTCATATTGGTACTTCTTTGTATATTTTTAGGTTCACCTTTGGAGTGTTAAGTTACTGTGTGATGAGTTTAGTGTTTTTTTTTGCAAGCATAAACATGGCTAAATAAACTAATAGACATAGACATGTTGTTTTCTATAATAGACATGTTTTTGGAATGTGGGAGGAAACCAAAGTACCCGGAAAAAACCCACGCATGCACGGGGAGAACATGCAAATTTCACACAGAGATGGCCGAGGGTGGAATTTGAACTCGGGTCTCCTAGCTGTGTGGCCTGCGCGCTAACCACTTTCTATGCCACATGTCCTCCAATGAACTGCTTTGCTCAGACACAATGCAGAATGGGAAACTTCAAAACTCATATTGGTACTTCTTTGTATATTTTTAGGTACACCTTTGGAGTGTTAAGTTACTGTGTGATGAGTTTAGTGTTTTTTGCAAGCGTAAACATGCATGCACGGGGAGAACATGCAAAATCCACACAGAGATGGCAGAGGGTGGAATTGAACTTGGGTTTTCTAGCTGTGAGGCCTGCGTGCTAACCACTCGACCACCGTTTCTTCTGTCAATTTTGTACAAATTTGAAGTTTTTGGAGTTTTTTTGCTTTTTGTGGTGTTTTGGGGTGAAATTCTACTCATTCGTTGCCAGGCGAAGGTCTCACTCCACTTCCTCTTGACGACTGTTGACAGTCTTGGATCTTGGACCTCTTCAGTTTAGAGCTGTCCTATCTAGTCCTTTTGGATGAACTAATGAAGCCTGCTTGGATGAGAGGCTCTAAAGGTCCTCTAACAGTCAAAGCTGAGGGCAAAGACGACTGAGAAACGAGTTTGACGCCCCTGCACAAGTTTTACATATTTTACCGTAATATTACTAGTTGTAATGCATCATTTTTTAAGATGACTTGACATATCTGCGTCTTATATTTGTATTTTTTTATGCGTAATTAAACCGCAAACTACTTGACCAAATGCCAATTATTCCCAGAAAAACGCTCCTGTTTTTCCCGCTATGGAAGGAACGCATCCAGCAGCCATTTAGATAATTATAATTATAATTAGAGCCCACAGAATAATTAGAGCGCTTGTATTAAAACATTTGCTGCAATTTGGCAGCTGTTTAATTTAGACCCAGCGGATCATGCCATGCACATACATGAACACACACACACATAGACGCCCCTGCACAATATATGCATACACAGACGGACCTCGGAGCGACGGACACCTTCAATATTGAACCCGGACCCGGGCCCGATTTTTCTGTATTTACATGTAAATTGGTCTACAACAATCTGCGGCCCCCACCCCCCCGTTCTAAGTGCTCTGTCCATCCAGGAAAGACAGGAGCTATAATGTCAGATTGGATGGGGGGGGGCACATCAGATGGGATCTTGTGGTTCTGGAGCCAAACGTTCTGAGTCTGCTTGCCTGGCAGCTACTGAAACAGCAGGGACTCCCACATAGCATGGACGTGGTCCATGGTCCTGTCTTCTTCTTCTTCTTCTTCTTCTTCTTCATGAGCAGGAACGAGCAGAAGGCCTCCTTCATGATCATCTAGCGGAAGGCCGCACATGTGTGACTTCATAATGGAAAAAAAAAGGCTGGGACAGTTCTAGTCAGGTTTTCTTGAAGAAGGTATGAGAACCTGGTCTATTCCTTGTGGGTAGAAGGTGTCATATTTGACAAGTGTATGTGTGGATGTGGAGGGGTGGGTGTCAACGGGTAAGAAATTTACGAACAGCAGTGAGCGTGCATATCCAAGTCTCATGGCGGAGCGATGGAGCCCGTCTGTATTTTGTTCCTTATGATCGTCTGTCAAGTGTTTGGGTGTCCTTCTGTGCTGGCAGGTCAGATATTGATGGAGGTCTGCGACGCATGGACGCAAACATTCTGTCTGGCAAGGGGGGAGCGCTTGTTTCGAGGTTCGGCGGATGGGTGAAGACCTTGATGGAACGGAACAGACGACACAAGTCATATAAGCCACCGATGAGGATCGAGACTTGAAAGTAAATCTGGAGTCTAACGGGTTCCGTCCGACATTTGGACTTTAAAAGCGCTTTTATTTGTGTTGTATGTGTTGAATAGGGATGGAATCCTTTTCTATTTTACAGTACATTATGCTGTTATCGCAACTTGGTGGTTGCTTATTATTATTATTAAAAACTTAATTTTTAAACAAAATTAAAAAAATTAAAAAATAAAAAATAAAAAATTAAAAAAATTAAAAATTAAAAAAATAAAAAATTAAAAATTAAAAAAAATGTGGAACTGTGAACTAATTATGGGTTGCATTCAATTGTAATCTGATGCATGTTCAAATGAAATAAAACCATTACCATTACCAACTGACATAGCATGTTTTTGGAATGTGGGAGGAAACCGGAGTACAAATAAAAATAAAGAAAAATAAAAGTAGTAGTAAAAATAAAATATATATTTTTTTTAATTAAAAAAACAAACAAAAAACAAAAAAACAAAAACAAACAAAAAAAAACAACTTAAATTATATTAGGAAAGCAGGAAGTGAACAAATGTAACAGTTACTGATTGTAAAAGTACCAGATGGAGGGGTAGGATTTAATAAGCTTTGCTTCTTCCTACTCCTTTTGAACATGTGGAACTGTGAACTGATTATGGGATGCATTCAATTGTAATCTGATGCATGTTCAAATGAAATCAAACCATTACCATTACCAATTAACATAGCATGTTTTTGGAATGTGGGAGGAAACCGGAGTACAAATAAAAATAAAGAAAAAAAATAAAAATAGTAGTAAAAATTACAAAATTACAAAATTACATAAATAAAATACAAATAAAAATAGTAGTAAAAATAAAAATAAAATAAGAAAATATAAAAATAAAAAAATTACATTTTTAAAAAAATAAACCAAACACCAAAAAAAAAAAAAACCAACAATAAAAAACCCCAACTTAAACTAGATTCAAACGCTTAGCGGGCCACATGTGGCCCCCGGGCCGTAGTTTGCCTATCCTTGATCTACAGCATAGTCAGTCACTGGTCAATGGTTATATTAATGACACGTTACCTTACAGTACATTTGCATTACATGGTCAGCCATGGATGCTGAATGAAAAACAATTCTCCTATTCCATGTGGAAGTGGTAAATTTTCACTTCTTATGTTGTCCTTTTCCACTCAGTCTCACACTTGCTGTCTTGCTGACGTCGATTTTTTTTATAATACAAAAGCGGTACTTCAACAAGGAACTTTCCCTTTGCTGATATGTGAGTTATTACGTCTCATTATCACTTTTCATGTCGACTATATTAAGTAATACGAGTGTAGAGGTGACGAGAGGGGTGTTAGTTCGTGTCTACAGAGGCCTGATAATGCTAACGCTCATTTTTAGAAAGCCATAAACAGGTTTTATAACTGCCCAAAAAAATTAATTTATTAATATTGAATCATAATTTGTAGAAATTAACTCGCAATCGGGTGTTAAACCAATTAAACGCAATCAATGATGATTAAAAAGCGGTACCGATATCACAGTTATTCATGACTTATTCATGTAACTAATTACATTAATTTCAATTATTTTTCATTGGAAAATTACTAATATATATATTAAATTTCAGTACCAGAGAAATATTGTCCAGGTAGAAACTGTAACTGACCACATCTTTTCCAAACGTGTGTTCAATTGTGACTTGTTGAGTGTAAAAGATGACAGCTGTGGTGTTCACATTTTGCTGCCAGTGTTGACAGTTTTGCAACACGAGTCTATCACGGTGTGATATGTGAATGTGTTTAAAGTTTAGCAAAGCAAAAAAGAAAAAAAAAACAACAAAAAAAAACCAACAAAAAAAAGCTAATTAATATGTCTCAGTACCTGATTCGTGTGCTGGGCAAAAAAATAAAATATGACATTAATATAGTCTAAATTCTGCAAAATAGGATTCCTTATTTATATATGAAATTTTCATAATTAGAAATTAGAAAAAAATTACAATAATTAGAAAACTCACACCTTTGGAGTGTTAAGTTACTGTGTGATGAGATTAGAAAATCATAGAAAAACATTATTAGAGCCCACTAGATTTGAAATAACAACCCCACAAAAAAATGGTCAAAGCACTTGGAAAAATAATAAAAATTTCCTGATCCCAAAAAATTTTGGATTATGATTATTGATTATCATATTATTACATTATGATATGGAAGAAATTGTTGAATTTTGGGGGTGATCCGGATCATCGCCTGGATCCAGGAATTTTTTTATTATTCATCTTTGGCACATTTGTGCATATAACTCCACAAAAAATGGTCAAAGCACTTGGAAAAATAATTAAAATTTCCTGAACCAAAAAAAATACGATTATTACATATTGTTACATTATGATATGGAAGAAATGGTTGAATTTTGGGGGTGATCCGGATCATTGTCTTGATCCAGAAAATTTTTTCCATTCATTTTCTGCACATTTGTGCATATAACTCCACAAAAAATGGTCAAAGCACTTGGAAAAATAATTAAAAATTCCAGATCCAAAAAATTTAGGATTATTACATATTATTACGTTATGATATGGAAGAAATGGTTGAATTTTGGGGGTGATCCGGATCAGCGTGTGGATCCAGGATTTTTTTTTCATTAATATTTGGCACATTTGTGCATATAACTCCACAAAAAATAGTCAAAGCACTTGGAAAAATAATACAAATTTCCTGATCCAAAATATTTAGGGTTATTACATATTATTACATTATGATATGGAAGAAATGGTTGAATTTTGGGGCTGATCCGGATCATCGTCTGGATGCATGAATTTTTTCCCATTCATTTTTTGCACATTTGCGCATATAACTCCAAGAAAAAATGGTCAAAGCACTTGGAAAAATAATAAAAATGTCCTGATCCAAAAAAATTAGAATTATTACATATTATTACATTATGATATGGAAGAAATGGTTGAATTTTGGAGGTGATCCGGATCATCGTCTGGATGCAGGAATTTTTTTCATTCATTTTCTGCACATTTGTGCATATAACTTCACAAAAAATGGTCAAAGCACTTGGAAAAATAATAAAAATTTCCTGATCCAAAAAATTTTGGTTTATTACATATTATTACATTATGATATGGAAGAAATGGTTGAATTTTGGGGGTGATCTGGATCATCATCTGGATCCAGGAATTTTTTTCCATTTATCTTCTGCACATTTGTGCATATAACTCCATAAAAAATGGTCACAGCACTTGGAAAAATAATGAAAATTTCCTGATCCAAAAAAATTAGGATTATTATATATTATTACATTATGATATGGAAGAAATGGTTGAATTTTGGGGGTGATCCAGATCATCGTCTGGATCCAGGAATTTTTTTCTATTTATCTTCGGCACATTTGTGCATGTAACTCCACAAGAAATGGTCAAAGCACTTGGAAAAATAATAAAACTTTCCTGATCCAAATTTTTTTAATTAGTACATATTATTATTAAAAATGATTAAAAAGTATTTTTTTTTTATTTAAAAAAAAATACAGAGTTTTCCAAAAATCTGCTTAAAAATTTGGGCTTAAAACTGGAAAGCTACAACCAAAAAATAAACAAACAGCAACAGTACTTAAAAGCTTTAAAAATTAACCTGGGTAATCTTCAGTGGTTAAAAGCCTTCCATTTAAAATCTGATTGTGTTAAAATTAAAATATGCTTTCGTAAAAAAAATAATAATAATACATAAAATACAAAAAACTGCTGTTAAAATGAAGACTGCCCCCCACATCTTCAACATCAGGATCCATTCTGAACATCTGAAGAAGCCGAAGTGATCTTATGTACTGTAATATATGCTCCCTGAGTTTGAGAACGCGGAGTCGGGGGTCTCTTGTTTCAGTTGCGTGTGTGTGTGTGTGTGTGTGTGTGTGTGTGCGTATCTGCTTAGCCGTGTGGGGGACAATGCGACACGTTAAAGCAATGTGGGAAGTGTGAAAACCGGGTATCTGCTGCAGTCAACATGACGACAGAAGAACATTGCTATGGCTTGTGTAAATTGCGCTTAACCCATAACAACCCAAAGCCATTTGTACTCAAAGAATATTATGTTGTTGTTTTTTTAATACTACAAACGACTGACAAAGATTACTGTAAAATGTACTTTGAATTGAATGAAAAAAACATATACTCAACTGAGACACAACTGATTATTATTATTATTATTTCCTTAGCTGACAGGAAGCAATAAGTAAAGCTAAAGGAATACACATCTGCAAGTTGGGAGTACCCCAGGGGTCAATACTGGAACCAAAACTGTTCAACTTGTACATCAATGATATCTCCAAAGTCACCAAAGACTTAAAGCTGGTATTATTTGTGGATGATACCACTGCTTTTTGTTCCAGAGGGAGTAAGAAATAGTCACAATAAAAAGATGGTTTGATAATAATAGATTGTCCTTGAACCTAAGTAAAACTAAAATAAAACAGCATTATTTTAGTTTTATATAACTCCACAAAAAATGGTCAAAGCACTTGGAAAAATAATAAAAATTTCCTGATCCAAAAAATTTAGGATTATTACATATTATTACATTATGATATGGAAGAAATGGTTGAATTTTGGGGGTGTTCCGGATCATCGTCTGGATCCAGGAATTTTTTTTTCCATGAATCTTCTGCACATTAAAAATAAAAAAACTAAAAAACTAAAATAAAACAGCATTATTTTAGTTTTACTTAACTAATAACAGCAGAAAGAACACATACCAACAAATACAAATAGACTGTGTAGACATTGAAAGGTTGAAGGAAATTTTTTTTGATTAAAATTAAAATTAAAATTAAAATTAAAATTAAAATTAAAATTAAAATTAAAATTAAAATTAAAATTAAAATTAAAATTAAAATTAAAATATTGACACTTACTATGGTACCCATTATGTCATTGGATGGTAATATCACCTCGTACTTAGGTACGGGACAAAAATTAAAATTAAAATTAAAATTAAAATTAAAATTAAAATTAAAATTAAAATTAAAATTAAAATTAAAATTAAAATTAAAATTAAAATTAAAATTAAAATTAAAATTAAAATTAAAATATATTAAGATAAAAATTAAAATTAAATTAAAAAAACAATATTAGGAAAGCAGGAAGTGAACAAATGTATCAGTTACTGATTGTAAAAGTACCAGATGGAGGGGTAGGATTTAATAAGCTTTGCTTCTTCCTACTCCTTTTGGACGTGTGGAACTGTGAACTGATTATGGGATGCATTCAATTGTAATCTGATGCACGTTTTTATTTAAAAAAAAATTTAAATTTAAAAACTAAATTCTTTAGGATAAAAAAACAAACAAACAAACAAAAAATGAACTTAAATTATATTAGGAAAGCAGGAAGTGAACAAATGTAACAGCGAATCAAAGATTCAAACCCAGGTCTTCCCGATTTCCTGACTATGTAGCCAACATGCTAACCACTCGTCCAACATGCTGCCTTGATTTGATATTATCAATCTATATGAGTCTTAAAAAATGACAAAATTATACATTTTAGTTGTACATACTTGCATTATTTAGCATTTAGCTAACTGAGAAATGGACACTTCAGCGACCTTTGGCATTTTACTTGAACCGAACGTAGGTGTTGGTGACGAAATGATTCTTTATTTCGTTGTTGCTTGTGAGTCACACAGCTATTGGTAACTTTCACTTTCACTTTCACTTTCACTTTCACTTTGACCACACTTACACATCCATGCAAACATGAGCGAATGACCAGAGACAAATGTCGTTATCCTAGTGTGCTGTATCCGCTAAAAAAAGCTGAGTTAACGCTCATTTACACTGCAGAAAAGAAAAATTAATTCCGAGTTAATGTGAGTTAATGCAAATTAACACATAGAGTTAACCCCATCCACTGCACTATACTAGCATATAATTACACTTATTGATGAACAGACTCAGAAGACATGGGGGCATGGATCGAGGTGGTAGCGGTGTCGCCTCCCAACCTGAAGGTCGCGGGTTTGATGC
The DNA here is from genome assembly GCF_030265055.1 of Doryrhamphus excisus. Classification (NCBI taxonomy): domain Eukaryota; kingdom Metazoa; phylum Chordata; class Actinopteri; order Syngnathiformes; family Syngnathidae; genus Doryrhamphus; species Doryrhamphus excisus. Next base: position 16,629,682 of record NC_080479.1, on the reverse strand, counting down.
CCGTGATCAGTTGGAGTTGGAGAAACGGTACACGAGCGAAAAAGACCATTTACCCAATTTCTACCCAATAATACTTAACTCAAATATGCGGCCCTACAGTTAACGTTTACGGTGTTAAGCATCTTGCTGCCTAGGCCAGAAGGTCTGAACCCCAAGTCCTGCCAGCTACTCCACAGTCAGGGGCCACTGATGTCACAGTGGCAGGAGCTTGTGGGCGGCTGCTATTAGTGACACACCACATGAACTCAACTTCCATCCGCTGGTTGTGTAACTTGGAGGAGGAAGCATGAGTAGTTTGAGTGTGACGGACTATTAACACATTAAGATGACACGAATGCGGAATTGGGTAATCCCTAAACTAGAAAATTCATCTCATATAAAAGCAGCACCGATGATAGCTCCACTTTTGAACAGCTGTCCTCCCCACGCTGGTGTTTATGGTTCCGTCCTGCCTCCTGTACGGGGCGCAGCAGCAGGGGCGAACCATCACATTTGGTGCCCAGCGTGGGGGCGGTTGGTGAGCTGTCGAGCTCCCAACTATCCCATGGAGCTTTTCTTCTGTCTTTCCACTACAATTTGGACTAACCTCATTTGCATCTGCTAATTAGATCCTGTTAGCATAATTCATACACATGACACCCTTTTTGAAGCTAATGAATAGATACATCTCCAGACAACGCGCAAAGAGCTGGGAATCAAACTCAACTTATTGCCTCTTCCTGCAAAAGGGAAGGAAGTCAAAGCCAATAACTTAGGAGCGTGAAAACTTTCTAATGTGCAACGTGACACATTGAAGGCGTTCATACGCACGCTGTGCTGCATTTAAACGTAAATGGTAATGGTTTCATTTTATTTGAACGTGCATCAGATTACAATTGAATGCATCACATAATCGGTTCACAGTTCCACATGTCCAAAAGGAGTAGGAAGAAGCAAAGCTTATTAAATCCTACCCCTCCATCTGCTTTTACAATCAGTAACTGTTACATTTGTTCACTTCCTGCTTTCCTAATATAGTTTGAGGTTTTTTTTGTTTTACTTTTTTAAAATGTTTTAAATTTTTAAATTTTTTTTAAATGTTTTAAAAAATTTTTAAATTTTTTTAAATTTTTTTAATTTTTAATTTTTAATTTTTAATTTTTAATTTTTAATTTTTAATTTTTAATTTTTAATTTTTAATTTGTACTACTATTTTTACTACTATTTTTACTACTATTTTTACTGTTACATTTGTTCACTTCCTGCTTTCCTAATATAGTTTGAGGGTTTTTTTGTTTTACTTTTTAAAAATTTTTAAAATTTTTAAAATTTTTAAAATTCTTAACATTTTTAACATTTTTAACATTTTTAACATTTTTAACATTTTTAACATTTAAAAAAATTACAATTTTTTAAATTTTTTAATTTTGTAATTTTGTAATTTTGTAATTTTGTAATTTTGTAATTTTGTAATTTTGTAATTTTGTAATTTTGTAATTTTTACTACTATTTTTTTTTCTTTATTTTTATTTGTACTCCGGTTTCCTCCCACATTCCAAAAACATGCTATGTTAATTGGTAATGGTAATGGTTTTATTTCATTGGAACATACATCAGATTACAATTGAATGCATCCCATAATCAGTTCACAGTTCCACATGTCCAAAAGGAGTAGGAAGAAGCAAAGCTTATTAAATCCTACCCCTCCATCTGGTACTTTTACAATCAGTAACTGTTACATTTGTTCACTTCCTGCTTTCCTAATATAATTTACGTTGGATTTTTTTTTGTTTTTGATGTGCATTTGATTCTTTTTTCACACTGAATTCAAAGTTGAAATTGTCCATTTGTGATATGAAAAGACGCTACAGATGGTCAGACGTCGATCATAACTGTGAAAGAGAAATTTGCAACCGTTTGTATTAAACGAGCTATATGCGAAACATAAAAAAAAACAGACATGAATATTTATGAGTCAAAACGGCAAATATGATTCATCTTATACAGCTTGTTATTATTCACATAACGCGTGGAACAGGACAGACCTGTGTCGGCAAATTTGGGAAAAAAATAGCACCTTGTTTTTTTATATTCTTGAATAGTCAGGTTGTGATTATTGTAATTAATTGTTTCCACAGGGGCAATTGTGTAGAAAAATTACTTTTTTACATTTTTTAACCTTAAGCGCTTAAACCACAATACATTGTGTCATCTCAGATATGGGCTTCAAATGTACTGTAATGGTAATGGTTTTATTTCATTTGAACATGCATCAGATTACAAGTGAATGCATCCCATAATCAGTTCACAGTTCCACATGTCCAAAAGGAGTAGGAAGAAGCAAATCTTATTAAATCCTACCCTTCCATCTGGTACTTTTACAATCAGTAACTTTTACATTTGTTCACTTCCTGCTTTCCTAAAGTAGTTTAAGTTGTTTTTGTTTTTTTAAATTTTTTTATTTAAAAATTAAAAAAACTTATTTTTATTTTTACTACTTTTTTAAATTTTTATTTATTTTATTTGGACTCCGGTTTCCTCCCACATTCCAAAAACATGCTATGTTAATTGGTAATGGTTTTATTTCATTTGAACATGCATCAGATTACAATTGAATGCATCCCATAATCAGTTCACAGTTGCACATGTCCAAAAAGGAGTAGGAAGAAGCAAAGCTTATTAAATCCTACCCCTCCATCTGGTACTTTTACAATCAGTAACTTTTACATTTGTTCACTTCCTGCTTTCCTAATATAGTTTAAGTTTTTTTGTTTTAAATTTAAATTTTTTTTACATTTTAAAATGTTTAAAATTTTTAAGTTATTCAATTTTTAATTTTTTTGATTTTATTAATTTTTTAATTTTAATTTTATTTTTACTACTACTTTTTACTACTACTACTATTTTTTTTTTTAAAGAAGCAAAGCTTATTAAATCCTACCCCTCCATCTGGTACTTTTACAATCAGTAACTGTTACATTTGTTCACTTCCTGCTTTCCTAATATAGTTAAAGTTGTTTTTTTTTATTTTAACAATATTATTCAACCTTTATTATTTTTTTAAAGTGACATCCTTTGGTCAACGAGTTAGTTGGACTCACATTTCCTGGTTCGCTGTTTGTGTGTGTGTGTGTGTGTATGCGTTGCAGTGATGGCGTCCTCCTGCCATTCTGGAGTGGAACTCCACCTTGACTGAGTGAGTGACAACCCAGCAGGGAGTCTTGAATCATCTCAGCTGAGGCCTCACGGCTTGGCCTGGCTGGAGCCCTCATGATGTGATACCGCAGTGAGCCAGGCCTGAGAGTGGGCTTGTGTGGCTGGCTCGCTGTGGGTCTGCGTGTGTGTGTGTGTGTGTGCATGTGTGTGTGTGTGTGTGGCGAGTGAAGTGTTCGCATGCATTTGAAAACGGGTATGTTCACTCGAGTGTGTTTTTGCTCCCGTCTGCTCCCTCCAACCGGTTGATCTTTCACATTTTGCACGGGCAGGAGGGACAGGAGGCTTACAGTACGGTTAGCAATGCCCGGCATTCATTAGCACCTCCCAAGCTGTCTGCACTTTTTTAACCAAACGCTAGCGAGCTAGCTAACATGCACTGGCTCCGTGCTCCCTGCTCTCGTCACCTCGGCGAAGGCCTTCAGAGGGGCTTTGGCTCCGCTCAGCCACAGCTGAGGCCTCCGTTCTTTGGCTTGGGCCACTTGAACTTTTTTTTTTTTTTCCACTTCGGTGGAGTGACACATGAGCCTGGCGGCGTTGGCAGAGTTCAGAGAACTTTGAAAAGTGAGTCAAAGTGACTCAAACGGGGCCGAGTAGTCAAATAGGGCACATATAGACAAACAACCATTCACACTCACATTCATACCTATGGACAATTTGGAGGCGCTAATTAACCTAGCATGTTTTTGGAATGTGGGAGGAAACCGGAGTACCCGGAGAAAACCCACGCATGCATGGGGAGAACATGCAAACTCCACACCGAAATGGCCGAGGGTGGAATCGAACTACGCACTAACCACTTTCTATGTCGCATGTCCTCCAATGATCTGCTTTAATCAGACACAATGCAGAATGGGAAACTTCAAAACTCATATTGGTACTTCTTTGTATATTCTTAGGTACACCTTTGGAGTGTTAAGTTACTGTGTGATGAGTTTAGTGTTTTTTTGCAAGCATAAACATGGCTAAATAAACTAATGGACATAGACATGTTGTTTTTTATAATAGACATGTTTTTGGAATGTGGGAGGAAACCGGAGTACCACACAGAGATGGCCGAGGGTGGAATCGAACTCGGGTCTCGTAGCTGTGTGGCCTGCGCACTAACCACTTTCTATGCCGCATGTCCTCCAATTAACTGCTTTGCTCAGACACAATGCAGAATGGGAAACTTCAAAACTCATATTGGTACTTCTTTGTATATTTTTTAGGTACACCTTTGGAATGTTAAGTTACTGTGTGATGAGTTTAGTGTTTTTTTGCAAGCATAAACATGGCTAAATAAACTAATAGACATGCTGTTTTCTATAATAGACATGTTTTTTTCTAAGTTGCAGTCAATGAATGAATTATAATAATTAAAGCTAATTAAAGCTAATAATTACAAAAAAGCCAAATGTTCATAAATGAAATTTTTTTTTTAATTTTTTTACAATTTTTAACAATTTTTAACATTTCTTTTTAACAGCTCTCGTTAAATGTGAATGTGAATTTCTAAGTTGCAGTCAATTAATGAATTCTAATAATTCAAGCTAATTAAAGCTAATAATTACAATTTTAATATACAATGCCACGGAAAGGTGTACATGATTAGTATCTTTTGAGGAATACTACTTCTCAAATCCTTCAACCAAGCTAAAACGTGAAAAAGACCCATTGAAGAGTGTTTAAATAGTATTTATAATGACTTGGGCCATCATTCCTGATTTTGAAGGCCCACTATGGCAACGCATAGAATCGGAAAAATCTAATTGGAGAGTACTTAAGGCACAAAGTAGGTACGCTAACAAATATTGGGAATAAATAAATAAATAATAATAATAAATTGGAAAATGGAAAAATACTACAATTTATTTCTACTAGTGTTTAGGCCAGCAGAGAAGGCACTGCAGGCCTTGACAGTCAAAGTACAGCGCAGTAATATAGATAAATGGTTTATTTATGGTATTTTATTCCAATACAGTAGACATCCAAGTATCCGTTTCACTGATTGGCTGTAACATAAAAACGTAAATACTCGTAAAAACGTCGTTTCAAGACGAAACATCTCAATGGTAGACAACCCGAGAAAAGGTTCTCGATGACACGTGATGGAGAATGTATTTAACTCCACGTTCTCCTGACAGAAACACGCACGACAAAAGGGAGTATCTGTTAATGACTCTACAGTGGGATCTGTAAACTCATTAACACGTTACCGTCAAGCTCGTTAATTTAACAATTCGGATCAACGCCTTCAGTGTCCTCGTTTGGTGTGCTGTTCTTTTACATGCTAGGAAAAAGCATAGGATACCGTCAATAACGAAAAGCTGCTTGACGTGAACTAAATTTAGGGGAACGCCGTGTGCACATGAGAACCTGCTGGGACCAAAAAAAACGGGGCCTTTTTTTTTTTGCCATCGCATAACAAAACAAGTAGTGGGCGAGAAAAAAGGATAAAAAAAAAAAAAAAGGGAAAATTGATAAACTCCACAACCCACGCCAGCTTTCTACTGTGAGTGAACAATACCGGCATTGTTCAGCAGGGGCCCTGGCAACGCTTGGGTGGTGGCGCGTGCTTCTTTTTTAGTCGGATACCACAACTTGGAAAATATATTTAAAATACATTAAAAATTCAAATACATTTTAGATTTTATTCATACTTAAGTTACATATTTATTAAAAAAAACAATTATTTTAATGTCATTATATATATTTTTTTATATTTTTTGTTTTTAAAAAAAACAAAAATAGATAATGGTGAAATAAATATTAATTAGCAAATAGTTTAAATTAAAAAATACATTTTAGCGAATTTAAAGCAAAGGAAGAAAAAAAAAGAAAGCTATTTCTAAGTTGCAGTCAATGAATGAATTATAATAATTATAGCTAATTAAAGCTAAAAATTACAAAAAAGCAAAATGTTTCTAAATGAATTAAAAACAATTGTTACAATTTTTTTAAATTTTATTTTAAATATATATATATATTTTTAGAGCTGATTTTATTCATGCTTAGGTTACACATTTATGTTTTAAAAAACTATTATTTTAATGTCATGATATTTTTTAATTTTACTTACTTTAAAAATCAAAAAAAGATAATGGTGAAATAAATATTAATTAGCAAATAGTTTTAATCAAAAATACATTTTTGTGAATTTAAAGCAAAGAAACATGTTAGAAAAAGCTATTTCTAAGTTGCAGTAAATGAATGAATTATAAAAATTAAAGCTAATAATTACAAAAAAGCCAAATGTTTATAAATGAATTAAAATATATATTTTTTAAATTTATTTTAAATATATATGTATATATTTTTAAAGCTGATTTTATTCATCCTTAGGTTACACATTTATTTTTAAAAAACAATTATTTTAATGTCATTATATTTTTTTATTTTACGTACTTTAAAAACCAAAAAAAGATAATGGTGAAATAAATATTAATTAGCAAATAGTTGGAATCAAAAATATATTTTAGTGAATTTAAAGCAAAGAAACATGTTAGAAAGAGCAATTTCTAAGTTGCAGTCAATAAATGAATAATAATAATTAAAGATAATTATTACAAAAACAGCCAAATGTTTATAAATGAATTTTAAAAAAATTTGTTACAATTTTTTTTCATTTTATTTTACATTTTTTAGAGGTGATTTTTCATTCATCACATTTATTTTTAAAAAACAATTACTTGAATTTCATTATATATTTTTTATTTTACTTACTTTAAAGACCAAAGAAAGATCATTGTTAAATAAATATTAATTAATAAATGGTTTTACTTAAAAATACATTTTAGTGAATTTAAAGCAAATGAACATGTTAGAAAGAGCGATTTCTAAGTTGCAGTCAATTAATGAATTATAATAATTAAAGCTAATAATTACAAAAAAGCCTAATGTTTATAAATGAACTTAAAAAAAATTTGTTACAACTTTTTTTTTTTAAATATATTTTTTTAGAGCTGATTTTATTTTTCCTTAGGTTACACATTTATTAAAAAAACAATTACTTTAATTTGTATTAAAACTAATAATTACAAAAAAGCCAAATGTTTATAAGTGAATTAAAAAAATTTTTTTTTACATTTTTTAAATTTTATTTTAAATATATATATATATATATATATATATATATATATATATATATATATTAACAGCCCTATTATTTGTGTTTATAACATTGAACCATTCCTTGCATTTTAATATGAGGTAAAAACCGCCCTCTATGTAAGATAGGGCATTGGAACATGACATTTTCTGGGGGGGAGGGGGAATTTACAGGAAAAAAAAAATTCCAAGAGTTTTAATGTACAATGCCATGGAAAAATGTACATGATTAGTATCCGTTAAGGAATGCTACAACTCAAATTCTTCAACTTTTAAAAAATAGTACAGCAAAATGGTGTTTTTACACCACGACTTGTTTGGACAGAGAATCAAACTAGCTAACAAGCTAGCACAGCCCCCCCCCCCCCCATCATTTAATGGTCTATTTAATACTTATTGAAACAGAGCCGGTGCTGGAGGTTAAATACATCTTAATGCACGGCGCTAATCCCTTCATTAAAAGCCATGAAAGACTCCGTCGTAAGCTGTGCAAGATTGCCTCCCATTAATTAAGGTGGTGGGGGGGGGTGCGGGGGTGTCTCAGCTAGCCAAGCCCGTGTGTCATCGCTTTAGCTAGTCGCCGAGCGCCCGCTAAAGAGAGCCTGTTGGCCGTGCAAAGAAGTGCTATTGCGACTGGCAGGGAGAGTGGAGAAAGGAGCTTTGTAGGCGAAGGCCTCAACGGGGGCTCTCGCTGTGGGCTCTTTCGGAAAAGTGCAGAAACATTAAAAAAAAAAAAAAATATTAATATTTTTGTCCTTTTTTTGTTTCATCTCCAACCCGAATCTAGCGCTTATAATTTTTCCCCAGCCACTCAAAACACAAACAAAGTCAATTTCCAGTCATAATTTTTGATTCATTTTCCATATTTTTACTTTTATTACAGGAATAAAGTCATACTATTACAAAAAAAATTATTTAATAAGAAATTTTAAGTTTTTTGGACAATAAAAAAAAAGTAAAGACCCAAGTTCATAGTAATGATGCACTTTTTCACTTATATCACAAACCTGAGATGCAGTATTTTTTTTATTAAATTAAATTTAAAAAAATTTAAACACACCCTTGCATACTTTCAATAATAATTATTAATGAAATTATTATTATTGAATTTTTTTTATAAATTTTCCAACAATTTCACCTCTATTTTTGTAAGTTTTCTTCTCATAAAAATGAAAATATGAATATTTTTGTCCTGTTTTGCTCTTTTGTTTCACTTCCAACCCGAATATAGCGCTTATAATTCTTCATCAGCCACTCAAAACACAACCAAAGTCCATTTGCAGTCATAATTTTGTAATAATTATTTTCCTTATTTTAACTTTTATTATGAGAATAAAGTCATACTATTACAAAAAATATTATTTAATAACAAATTTTAAGTTGTTTGGACAATTTAAAAAAAGTAAAGACCCAAGTTCATAGCACTTTTTCACCTATATCACACACCTGAGATGCAGTATTTTTTTTATACGTATGTACATTATAACTTAATATCAAAATGGCCCTTGCATTCTTTAAATAATTGTTATTGTTCCTCCCTACTAACCTAATATTTTGACTTTATTCTCGTAAAATAACAGCTGGTTTTTTTTGCAATTACTGCTTGTATTTTTTTTTCTTTTCCATGGACAATTAAAAAAAAGTAAAGACCCAAGTTCATAGTAATGATGCACTTTTTCACCTATATCACAAACCTGAGATGTAGTATTTTTTTTTAATTTAATTTAATTTCATTTTTTAAAACACCCTTGCATCCTTTCAATAATTATTATAATAATTATTATTATTGAAAAAATAATAGTTACTGTTACCTCCCTACTACCCTAATATTTTGACTGTATTTTTGTAAAATAACAGGTGTTTTTTTGCAATTACTGCTGGTATTTTTTATAAATTTTCCAACAATTTCAACTCTATTTTTGTAAGTTTTCTTCTCATAAAAATGAAAATATGAATATTTTTGTCCTGTTTCGCTCTTTTGCCTCACCTCCAACCTGAATCTAGCGCTTATAATTTTTCCCCAGCCACTCAAAACACAAACAAAGTCAATTTCAAGTCATAATTTTGAATTAATTTTCCTTATTTTTACTTTTATTACGGGAATAAAGTCATACTATTACAAAAAAATATTATTTAATAAGAAATTTTAAGTTGTTTGGACAATTTAAAAAAAGTAAAGACCCAAGTTCATAGTAATGATGCACTTTTTTAAATTAATTTTTTTTAAATTTAATTTAATTATTTTTTAAACACCCTTGCATCCTTTCAATAATTGTTATTGTTACCTTCCTACTAACCTAATATTTGTATATTATATTATAATAATTATATTATATTATATTATAATATTAATACTGTATTCTTGTAAAATAACAGCTATTTTTTGCAATTACTGCAGGTATTTTTTTTTTAATTTTCCAACAATTTCTTCTGGTAAATATGTATTTTTTAAATATTTATATATTGTATTATAATAATTATATTAAAATATTATATTTAATATTATAATATTAATACTGTATTCTCGTAAAATTACAGTTTTTTTTTGCAATTACTGCATGTATTTTTTTTTTTATTTTCCAACAATTTCAACTCTATTTTTTAAAAAGTTTTATTCTCATAAATATGTCTTTTTTCGCCCATAATATTTTGACTTTATTTCCAGTTTTGTTCTTGTAAATATGTATTTTTCCCTCATCACATACCTGAGATGCAGTATTTTTTTAAATTTAATTTAATTATAGATTTTTTAACACACCCTTGCATCCTTTCAATAATTGTTATTTTTTACCTCCCTACTAACCTAATATTTAGATAATAATTTTATATTATATTATAATATTATAATATTATTCTCGTGAACTAACAGCTATTTTTTGCAATTACCGCTGGTATGTTTTAATTTTCCAACAATTTCAACTCCATTTTTGTACGTTTTATTCTCATAAATATGTCTTTTTCCGCCCATAATATTTTGACTTTATTCCCAGTTCCTTTATGATCCCTTTTATGCCTTCTAGTTCCTGTTTCCATGCCTTTATTTGGTCATAGTTGGTCATTCTTTGCCCTGTTGTGTGTCTTTCTGCTTCGTTTTTATAATCTCTCTCACCTGCTGCTATTTCAGTTTCCCTTTTATTGGGTTCAGGTGTGGGCTTCCTGAGTCGTTTGTGTACCTGGAAGTCTGTCGGTTGCTGGAGCCCTGTTGCTGAGCTCCAAAAATTTGTTTAAATGATTCATTATTTTGTTTGTTTTGTAATATTATGTCAATTTTTAGAATGTGTTGAAGTATGTGAGAAATAAAACATGGTGGAGCACCACACTTTGAAATGTCTTAAGCACTTTGTGTAGTGTTGTTAAATGGCAGCTCTTTTTTGTTCCAAAAATCATTCAAATGAAATACTCTTGTTCTCTGTTTATTTTTACAAATATATGTTTTTTTTAATGAATTTATTTTGTTGTTCATGTTGTTAAATTGTTGATATTGTTGTATTGTACGCTGAAACGTAGAATGAAAGTAAGAGTAAATTGGTCATTTGAGCTAAAAAATAAAAATAAAAATAACTTAAATTATATTAGGAAAGCAGGAAGTGAACAAATGTAACAGTTACTGATTGTAAAAGTACCAGATGGAGGGAAATTGCTGTGGAAATACGCTAAAACGTAGAATGAAAGTAAGAGTAAATTGGTCATTTGAGCTAAAAAATAAAAATAAAAATAACTTAAATTATATTAGGAAAGCAGGAAGTGAACAAATGTAATAGTTACTGATTGTAAAACGACTAGATGGAGGGTTATTGCTGTGGAAATACACTAAAACGTAGAATGAAAGTAAGAGTAAATTGGTATTTTGAGCTTAAAATTAAAATTAAAATTAAAAAGCATAAATAAAAACAAAATAATTTCAATTATATTAGGAAAGCAGGAAGTGAACAAATGTAACAGTTACTGCTATACAACTTTTATTTGCTCATTGTTGATATTGTTGTATTGTTTACAAAGTCTTTCGACACAGTAAGACATGCGTGCAAACTAGACAAAGTATTTGAATTGTAGTTTTTGTTTTTTGATTTTTTTGCACAACCATAATTAATCCATTAACTGTCCCCAGACCAACTCTTATCAACAAATTATGATAAAACTGTATTTTTAACTACATGAATCCTGAAAAACTGAAGCAAAACTGAAATCAGGAATCTGAAGCTGGACTGAAATGCTGTGGAAATACGCTAAAACGTAGAATGAAAGTAAGAGTAAATTGGTAGTTTGAGCTCAAATCGGGAATTGAACCAACCATCTATGAATGTGGAGCTGCGCTATACAACTTTTACTCATTTACCACAATTGGGGTACCAGTAGAGTATACCAAATAAGTCTAGTATTATTAATATTATGTGTTTAATGCTGTGTATTAGGTTTTTTTTTATGTTTTATTTTTTTAAGTACAATGTGTGTATTTAATTATTTGTTTTCTTCGATTTCTCTGACGACATGGCCGATAGTTTTTTCCGGGTACTCCGATTTCTTATTTTTTTCCAATTCCCTTCAACTAAAAGTAAATTTTTCCTATTTAAAAAAAAAAAGAATACTACTGAGGAGTACAACTCCTCTCTGAAAGTCAAACAAACAGATTGTATTCATCTTGATCACGGCTCTACTCTACCCCCCCCCACCCCCCCACCCGACAACAACCAACCCCCTACTGACGTCCCCCGTCCTGCTGCTACGGCTGCACTCCGCTTTAATTCCTGACACTTGAAAGCTTTTCTCGCTGTATATTTTATCACTTTTTTTTTTCTTAAGACTTGCGCTCAGCTACGCCTCAGCTCCTTTTAAAAACACAGAGCCAAAAAAAAAAAAAAAACAAGACAAGTCGCTTCTTGGATTCTCTTTCTCGTTCTTGGTCCTTCTCTCTCATCCTATTGTGAAAAGGAAGGAAGGAAGGAAGGAAGGGAGGAAGGAACAGGCGTATTGGAAAGAGGAGACTTAACAGAAGAATTTCACACTGTATTAGAAAAATGCATCTTTTCACACCTGTAAATATCGTGTCTATCCTGCTTGGTAACCATCCCCTGTGATGGAGGGGGTGGGGGGGGGGGGGGGTACATGCTGTACAGCCGAAGGGGGTGCTGCTGGTGGAATTTTCTCCCTTTGCCAAATAAGCAAACAATTGAATATTTTTTTAAGCATATTTCAAAATCCCACATCCTTAAAATTAGCACGGTTATTCATTGGTTTTAAAATGTATTTTTAAATTTAAATTTAATTTAAATGTATTTTTGTTTTCTTTTTTATTTTATTTATTTATTTATTTTGCCAGGACACCAAATTTGCAAACAATTAGCATTTTTTAAGCAAATTTTAAAATCCCACATCCTTAAAATTACCACGGTTATTCATTGGTTTTAAAATGTATTTTTAAATTTAAATTTTATTTAAATTTATTTTATTTTATTTTATTTATTTATTTATTTATTTTGCCAGGACACCAAATTTGCAAACAATTAGCATTTTTAAAGCAAATTTCAAAATCCCACATCCTTAAAATTAGCACTGTTATTCATTGGTTTTAAAATGTATTTTGATTTTTTAATTTAAATGTATTATTTATTTATTTATTTTTTTTAAAAATGGTGGATTTTTCTCCCTTTGCCAGGACACCAAATAAGCAAACAATTGAATATCTTTTTTAAAGCAAATTTCAAAATCACACATCCTTAAAATTAGCATGGTTATTCGTTGGATTTAAAATTTATTTTAAAATTTAAATTTATTGATTTATTTATTTATTCATTCATATATATAAATATAAATTTAAATTATTATTTTTTTAATTTACTGCTTTACTCATTGCATTAAAAAAATCCAACATCTTTAAAATTAGCACGGTTGTTTATTGGTTTTATTTATTTATTTATTGGTTTTTATTTATTTATTTTATATTTTTTTTATTTTTATTTACATTTAAATATTAAATTATTTTAATTAATTTATTTATTTTTTTTACACTCAGTAAAGCCTGAGTAAACATCAGCAAACACCATCTATTAATTCCCAATGTTTGCTGGGTTGATATTATGTGATTGTAGTGTGACAAAAAGTTGTTAGGTTGGTGTATTTTTTTTTGCTATTTTTTGTTATTATTATTATTTTTTATATATATGAATAAATCCATAAATCAATAAATTAAATGTTTTATTTATTGATTTATATATATATATACGTATATATATAAATTTAAATTTAAAATTATTTGAATTTATTTTTATTTTTTTATTTACACTCAGAAAAGCCTGAGTAAACAGCAGCAAACATCACCTATTAATTCCAAATCTGGGTTGATATTATGTAATTGAAGTGTGAGATTAGTGTATTTTTTTGATATATTTTTTAGTTATTTCATTTTATTTTTTTCATTTATATATATATATAAAAATAAATAAAATAATCAATAAATGTTAGTTTTAATTTAAATTTATTGATTTATTTATATATATATATAAATTTAAATTTTAAATTATTTTAATATATTTTTTTTTTATTTACGCTCAGAAAAGCCCTCGAGTAAACATCAGCAAACACCATCTATTAATTCCCAATGTTTGCTGGGTTTGATATTATGTGATTGAAGTGTGACAAAAAGTTGTTAGGTTGGTGTATTTTTTTTTTTTTTTTTGTCTCTATCTCTGTGTGTGTGTGTGTGTGTGTGTGTGTGTAGCTGTTTGTGATAGCGCTGGTGGATCTGTGGGCGTGTAAAATCACACCGAGGTAGAGACATTCAGAGATAGACGCACACATTAACATCTCCACGTGCCAACAAGTTCAGGAGTGAAATCCTGCGGATGCGAGCACATGTAAAGTCATCATAACATTGGAACAAGGTTACATGAGAAATGGCAGTTTATGTGGCAGTTTATGTTTTACCTTCCTGGATTGGAAATATGCGAAGACATTTTGGGACACGTGCACGCTAGGACGAGAGCCCCCCCTCCCCGCCCCTCATGAAGTCTGGGCAGGTCGATGTACATATATATATATATAATATATATATTATATATCACACTCCATTTTTTCCAATCAGGCTTTTGTTATTGCATACAAGCCCCGACACGCCGCTATTGATCACCGCCCGCCATCAAGTCCATTAGCCGCCACCCCCCACCCCCCCCCAACTCGAGGTGAACGGATGAATTTCAAGGTGACAAGCGTCGGCATGCCCCCCCACCCAAATCTAGCTCTCATCCCATCAGGACTCTTTAATTGCACCCATCCTCCCACAAACCTTCCTTTCTTGCCCCCCCCCCCCCCCCCCCCCCCCCCCCACCCCGTGGCCAGCCACACAGATTATAAGGCCACAATGGTGGTCGATGAAACTTGGGGGAGAGTGGTCTCGGCTGCAAAACACGCACCCCCCCATACCCCCCCCCCTCTCCCACTAACACTCGGTCCAACGTGTTAATAGATCCAATGCCATCTTATTTTCGCACTTCTTGCGAGACGACAAGGGGCGGCCAGGCGGGACTGGCAGTCGGTTGCACTGAAAGAGCAAGAACAAGAAGGGGGGAGGGGATTATGAGGGGGGTGGTGGTGGTTGGGGGGGGTCGTAGGGGGGAGCAAAGCACTCCACCAAAGAGGTCAACAAGCAGTGAAGGGGCACAAGTTCAACTGTGTTACTTGAAGAGAAGGGATGGATCAGGAAGGGTGGCATGCAGGTAGTAAACAGGATATAGCCGAAACCGCTCTTATTTTGAAGGCCGTGAGTATGTTGTGAGAGTTGTGCACGTGAATAAACTTCCCTTGCCGTATCCGTAGCGCACGTCCTTTATTTACATCAAACTTCCAAATCAGCTAGAATCTTGAAACCCTACTATGCTAACATTAGCATGCTAGTATTGCTACCATGTTATCTATAGCATGCTAATACCTGGCACGATAGCGTGAAACCTCTGAGAAAATTGTAAAATTGTAAAAAAAAATATACATTTATCAAAATTATAGTATGCGTGCGTGTTAGCATTCTACAGTTAGCATGGTAACATTGCTACCATGTTAACATCAGCATGCTAGCATTGCTACAATGTTAACATTAGTATGCTAACACTTAGCACGATAGCGGAAAATCTCTGCAAAAATTTTAAAATTGTAAAAAATGATAGTATGCTAGTATGCTATGCTTCCCAGATACTGACTGCTTAAAGCAAGTTTGACATACCACGTGCTACATGCTACTATGTAGCTACCAATGCTAACATTAGCATGCTAGTATTGCTACCATGTTATCTATAGCATGCTAATACCTAGCACGATAGCGTGAAACCTCTGCAAAAATTGTAAAATTGTAAACAATTATACATTTATAAAAATGATAGTATGCTAGTATGCTATGCTTCCCAGATACTGACTGCTTAAAGCAAGTTTGACCAACTACATACTACCATGTAGCTACCATACTAACATTAGCATGCTAGTATTGCTACCATGTTATCTTTAGCATGCTAACACCTAGCACGATAGCGTGAAACCTCTGTAAAAAAATGTAAAAAATTATAAAAATTATAATATGCTAGTATGCTATACTTCCCATATACTGACTGCTTAAAGCAAGTTTGACATACCAAGTGCTACCATGTAGCAACCACGGTAACGTTAGCATGCTAGTATTGCTACCATGTTATCTTTAGCATGCTAACACCTAGCACAATAGCGTGAAACCTCTGCAAAAATTGTAAAAAATTATAAGAATTATAATATGCTAGCATGCTAGCATTGCTACCATGTTAACATTAGTATGCTAATGTTAGGGTTAGTTATCTATAGCATGCTAACATCTAGCACAATAGCGTGAAACCTCTGCGAAAATTGTAAAATTGTAAAAATAATTATACATTAATAAAAATTATAGTACGCTAGTATGCTATGCTTTAGTATGTAGTATTTATAATAATCCCCAATAAAAATTAGAACTCACTTCCTGTCAGCATTTATAGCGACACACATGAGCTCGAGTCTTATTTAAATGTATTATTTTCTCTAATTATTGGGTCATATAAGTATACAGGTGACTATAGGGGTGTTATTTATGATTTAATAATTTGTCTATAAATTTCTGACCATTTTTTTTAAATTACTGCCACCAACTCCCGGAAGTTATGTAACAAGAATGACTAAAATGAATGTGCAACTAAAATGAACATAATGTGTTTATTGTTTATGGACTCATCGTTGGACTGCGTTCAGATGTGATATAACGTTAATAGTTCTATACTTTATTAATTCACACATTATGCTTTATCGGAGGCATTGAAAAACCAACCCACGCACATACGCACAAATGGATTCAGCGCTAAGTAGCAAAGATCCACACTGATTTACGCAGAACATTTTTCTTTTGTCGTTTTTTTTTTGTTGCCTGTTTCCTGCACAACTGTGAGTAAAATTAGGGGTGGGGGGCTAGGGTGGGCGACTTCTCACTAGACGGAGGTCAGGTTATCTCCAACGTCGGCTACGTTTCCACACAGGGCAGTGAAACAGTTGTCAATGAAACCCTTGTTTTGTGAACACAGATAAACAGGATATAGACGTAACCGCTCTTATTTTGAAGGCCGTAAGTGAGAGCACGATAGCGGGAAATCTCTGCGAAAATTGTAAAAAATTATAAAAATTACAGTATGCTAGTATGCTATGCTTCCCAGATGCTCGACATACCACGTGCTACATACTACCATGTGGCTACCATGCTAACATTAACATGCTAGTATTGCTACAATGTTATCTTTAGCATCCTCACACCTAGCACAATAGCGTAAAACCTCTGCGAAAATTGTAAAATTAAAAAAATTATACATTCATAAAAATTATAGTATGCTAGTATGCTATGCTTCCCAGATACTGACCGCTTAAAGCAAGTTTAACGTACCACGTGCTACCATGTAGCTACCATGATAACGTTAGCAAGCTAGTATTGCTACCATGTTATCTATAGCATGCTAACACCTAGCACAATAGCGTAAAACCTCTGCAAAAATTGTAAAATTGTAAAAAAACATTAGCATTCTTTAGCATTTAGCATAACTGTTAGCATTCTACAGTTAGCATGGTAACATTGCTACGATGTTAACATTAGCATGCTAGTATTGTTACCATCTTAACATTAGTATGATGTGGCACGATAGCGGGAAATCTCCCACTATGTGCGTGGGAAAATTGTAACATTTTTAAAAATTATAAAAATTATAGTATGCTAGTATGCTATGCTGACTGCTCAAAGGAAGTTTGATGTACTGTATGCTACGTGAGTGCGTGCGTGCTAACACCTAGCAATTGAAATCTCTGCAAAAATTGTAAAAAAATTATAGTATGCTAATGTTAACATGCCAACATTAGCATGCTAACACTTAGCATAATAGTGTATACCAATGAAAACGGCTAAAAATGCTACTATGCTGAAATTAGCATGCCAGAAATGCTAACATGCCTACACCTAGCATAATAGTGTTGACCTATGAAAATTAATAATGTTCTTAAAAACAACAAGAAAGCAGTTGCCTATGCTAATATGCTAAAAATAACAGCCTTTTTTCATCAATGACTTCACCACTATTCCACACAATGTTGCATGCTATACATAGTACATTAACCAAAACATACAATAAAATACAAAATATACAATTTTAATAATAAAAATAGCAGTATATGCTAATGCGCTTTGCTTGCAGGCCCATAATAATCACATACAGTCTAATAATCAGTATAATAAACAATAAAAAGCGATATTTGAAAAGGGGAAAATCTGACAAAGAGAAACAGAGAGGGCATGATGGGTAAAGGCGAAAGGGGCAAAAGTTTGTGGCGGCGGATCGCTATTTGGCTCTGAGCCAAGTGTGTCTCAAGCATTTTGGCTCGTCACCTTCCTGCGTTCCTGTCAGGGCTTTGGTTTCCCTCTCTGGGAGTCGGAGATGCAAAGTGACAGCCGGGGTGGCTTCCATGTCACTGAGGTGACACCAGGCTCTCCGGCGAGATGCCCTAACCAGGACCACCCCTTTGGGTCTGGTGCGTGTGTGTGAAAAAAAAAAAAAAATACAAACCTTGCCATGATTACATTGTCAGTCCTCCCCACCTTTTAACCTATAAGATATCCTCACCCTTTTCTCCCCCCCTTTTTTTTTCTATCCAACAGTGGCAGATTAGGACGCTGTCATTAGAGTGGCAGAGTGTTAAAACAGCCATTAGGGTTTTTAATTGAAGCGACGGACAAAATATATCGAGAAAGGAGGGCGCACGTGACGTCTTATGTGTGTGTGTTGCTGTGACAGAACTTGTCTCGCAGAGGTGTGAAGACACGGAGAATTATCAAAGGTCACAGGCGGCCAGAGGCTCCGACCGTACCGCACCGCACTGTACTGTCAATCTGTGATGCTCTTTTTTTTTTTTTTTTACTGTGGATAACGCTCATTGATACCAAACCCACTCGGGCTTTATTTTACACCACGCATACTATCTTTGACACGTCATGCATGCGTTAATATGAGGAACGCATATGTAGGAACAAGAGGTTTTACTGCATGTTTGAATTCCTAACATAGTACTCTGTATGGTAGTGTTGCAGGGGCGTAAACCATGTTGAGCTAAAACTGTAAAAAAAAAAAAAAACCCAAAAAACTGTAAAATAAAAATATATGTGCTATATAACACTATATTGACAGTTACTATATGTGCTATATATATCACGATATTGACAGTTACTATGGTACCCATTATGTCATTGGATGCTCATATCACCTTGTACTTTGGTACGTGACAAAAAATATATTTTTTTTACATAAAAAAAATTAAAGTAAAAAAAAACAAATAAAAAAAACTTAAACCATAGTAACTGTCAATATAGTGATATATATAGCACATATATTGACAGTTACTATGGTACCCATTATGTCATTGTATGGTCATATCACCTTGTACTTTGGTATGTGACAAA
Source organism: Doryrhamphus excisus (assembly GCF_030265055.1). Taxonomy (NCBI): domain Eukaryota; kingdom Metazoa; phylum Chordata; class Actinopteri; order Syngnathiformes; family Syngnathidae; genus Doryrhamphus; species Doryrhamphus excisus. The sequence goes on along the minus strand of NC_080479.1, from coordinate 16,610,430 downwards.
AAATTAAAAAAATAATATATATATTTAAAAAATAAAAAAAACTAACAAAAACACGCAAACCATAGTAACTGTCAATATAGTTATTAAAAATAAAACATAATATATATATTTAAAAAAAATTTAAATAAAAAACCTAACAAAAATGTGACAAAAAATAAAAAATATTATATATATATATTTAAAAAATTAAAAATTAAAAAAACTAACAAAAAACGCAAACCATAGTAACTGTCAATATAGTAATATACGTATATAGCACATATATTGACAGTTACTATGGTACCCATGATGTCATTGTATGGTCATATCACCTCGTACTTCGGTATGTGACAAAAAATAAAAATAAAAAATAAAAATAAAAAAACAAACAAAAAAAACCTAAACCATAGCAACTGTCAATATGGTGAAATATATATATAGCACATATATTGACAGTTACTATGGTACCCATTATGTCATTGTATGGTCATATCACCTTGTACTTCGGTACGTGACAAAAAATAAAATAAAAAAATTGAAGAAAAAAAACAAATAATAAAAAATAAAAAATAAAAACAAACAACAAAAAAACGAAAACCATACCATACCCATTATGTACATATACATATAGACAAACAACCATTCACACTCACATTCATACCTATGGACAATTTGGAGTCGCTCATTAACCTAGCATGTTTTTGGAATGTGGGACGAAACCGGAATTCCTGAAAGTTTCTGCTTTTTTTTTATTTTATTTTTTTTATTTTTTGTCCCGTACCGAAGTAGGAGGTGATATGAGCATCCAATAACATAATGTGTACCATAGTAAGTGACAATATAGTGATATATATAGCACATCATGACTGGTATTTAGCAAACATCAACTGCTTGTATTGTTCCTGGTTTCTATGGTTCATATTGTTGTCCAAAAATCCGGACTTCCTTAAGTAAGGAAGACTTAGGGTCCTGGATGACAATCTCGCATGTTTGCCCTTCAGAGTGTTTGAAGTGATCCCGCTGGGAGACTGTCGTGACCGTGTTTGTATCGGTCAGCAGGGTCTCTGTACACATTCAGTGAGGTCAACCACTCCCACAGCAGGCCCCCTGGGCACCGCGAGAAAGTCAGAAGGGGTACCGGTCCATGTTGTGATTGGGTACACTTGTTGTCAAATCATGCCAAGGCCTTCGGTGCCAAGCTGGTGGTCCCTTTAGGGCACGCTGTTGCTACGGTTCTGGTCTGGACACCCTGCAGTCAGGCACAAACCAGCATAAGCTTCCTTATGGCGCTGCATATCATTAGCTGGACCATTGAGCAGCTTGGCCTAGGAGAGGGACTGGTCCTGGGCATGGGTCCACAGGGCAGGGGCAAGGGCAAGCTAGTCAATGCCAGGGTGGAAGCAGAGACCCTTTTTGACCAGAGTTTTGTGCTGAGGATTGCTTTTTTCCCCAGCTGTATTGAACTCATCTTTTATATATGCATATTTAAGCTATTTTTTCCCCCCAAAATTAAGCATTTTTTAGCATAAAAATGGAAAACTGAAGTAAAATACGAATACAAGGCATTCAGAAGATGCATTCAAAGACATTATGATGATATAAAGTATTCCACACTGGTCATTAGGTGTAAGTAATAGAGACAGTAGCCACCACAGGAAGTACTGTACAGAAACTAGACGTACAAAAAGGAACAATGCCACACCCGGGTTCAATTCTTTCATGAAATTGGATATTTGCTAATAGGAGTGTAAAGGAGACTATAGGGGTGTTATGTCATGGCTACAGGTCTCTAATAATGTTAGAAAAAACATATTTAGAAGGTTATATGCAGGATTTCTATGCTCAAACTCCCCAAATTTTGCTAATAGGAGTGTACAGGAGACTATAGGGTTGTTATGTCATGGCTACAGGGCTCTAATAATGTTAAAAACCCATACTTGGAAGGTCATAAGCAGGATTTCTATGCTCAAATTTCCAAAATTTGCTAATAGGAGTGCAAAGGAGACTATAGGGGTGTTATGTCATGGCTACAGGGCTCTAATAATGTTAAAAACCCATACTTAGAAGGTCATAAGCAGGACTTCTATGCTCAAACTTCAAAAATTTGCTAATAGGAGTGTAAAGGAGACTATAGGGGTGTTATGTCATGGCTACAGGGCTCTAATAATGTTCAAAACCCATATTTAGATGGTCCTAAGCAGGATTTTTATGCTCAAACTTCCAAAATTTGCTAATAGGAGTGTAAAGGAGACTATAGGGGTGTTATGTCATGGCTACAGGGCTCTAATAATGTTAAAAACCCATATTTAGAAGGTCATAAGCAGGATTTCTATGCTCAAACTAACAAAATTTGCTAATAGGAGGCTAATAGGAGTGTAAATGAGACTATAGGGGTGTTATGTCATGGCTACAGGGCTCTAATAATGTTAAAAACCCATATTTAGAAGGTCATAAGCAGGATTTCTATGCTCAAACTTTCCAAAATTTGCTAATAGGAGGCTAATAGGAGTGTAAAGGAGACTATAGGGGTGTTATGTCATGGCTACAGGGCTCTAATAATGTTAAAAACCCATATTTAGAAGGTCATAAGCAAGATTTCTATGCTCAAACTTCCAAAATATTCAATTTATTAATAAAGAATCCTTCATTTCCGGTACCTATAAGCCATTTTCATTCAGTTATTATGGGCCAGCTGTAATGAATGTAATAAAAAAAGACAAATATTTACTTATATACTTATGAAATGGTCTTTTTGCTCATTAGTTTGTCAGTAAAGTGCAAACAAAAAACAACTGTTGTGTCAGAAAAAGAAAAAGGTAAACAGCACATTGGTGGGCTTTTAAAACAGCAGTCCAAGAAGCTGCCGTTAAACATGATTGAGTCTTTTTCCTTCACACCTCCAAATTCACAAGTGTGACTTCCGTCTGTTGCTTCTTTTCCTCACCATTTCTCTCCCTTCCCTGCTCGTTCTCTGCTTCTTGTTCTTTCAGAAAAAAAAAAACGACAAAGAATTGATATTATTTTGGAGAATGTTCAATGGAGGACCAAAACAACAGCGAATCAGGTCATGATTCATCTTATATTGTCGATTAAAGCGCTCACAAACACCGACAGTAGTCATTTTTAGTACAATAGTACAATAATATGGTATCCCGGTATGCGATAACCTTTGGGGAAATCCACACAAGACAGGGTTTATCGTGGTTATTTGGTTCGATACCCAACCATAATTTCCGCGAGGTATTATTCTTTATTTATGAATGAAATATTTTCATAGCTACAGCATAGAAAACCTGGTTTGATTTCATTTGAACATGCATCAGATTACAATTGAATGCATCCCATAATCAGTTCACAGTTCCACATGTCCAAAAGGAGTAGGAAGAAGCAAAGCTTATTAAATCCTACCCCTCCATCTGGTACTTTTACAATCAGTAATTGTTACATTTGTTCACTTCCTGCTTTCCTAATATAGTTTAAGTTGTTTTTTTTTGTTGATGTTTTTTGTTTTTTTGTTTTTTGTTTTTTGTTTTTTGTTTTTTGTTTTTTGTTTTTTGTTTTTTGTTTTTTGTTTTTTGTTTTTTGTTTTTTGTTTTATTTTGTTTTTTTTATTGTTTTTATTTTTATTTTTACTACTATTTTTATTTTTATTTGAACTCCGGTTTCCTTTTACAATCAGTAACTGTTACATTTGTTCACTTCCTGCTTTCCTAATATAGTTTAAGTTGTTTTTTTTGTTGGTTTTTGTTTTTTGTTTTTTGTTTTATTTTGTTTTTTTATTGTTTTTATTTTTATTTTTACTTTTATTTTTACTTTTATTTTTACTACTATTTTTATTTTTATTTTAACTCCAGTTTCCTTTTACAATCAGTAACTGTTATATTTGTTCACTTCCTGCTTTCCTAATATAGTTCAAGTTTTTTTTTTTCAATTTTTTAAAGGTGATGTTTTTATTTTAACAATTTATTATTTTTTTAAAGTGACATCCTTTGGTCAACAAGTTAGTTGAACTCACATTTCCATCATTTTTTAAAATTTTATTAAACATTTTTTTAAAATTAAAAAATGTTTTTTTAAATTGTAAATTTTTAAATTTTTAAATTTTTAAATTTTTAAATTTTTAAATTTTTACATTTTTACATTTTTACATTTTTACATTTTTACATTTTTATGTCACATACTAAAGTACGAGGTGATATGACCATACAGTGACATAATGGTTACCATAGTAATACCAATACATCACCATAATAATAATAAAACAATGCCTTTGTTTCATGCATATGCATATGCTTATGCATATGCCTTATAAACTGTAGTCAGAATGCATCTTGCATGATATATCCACCTTAACGATAACACCTCCTTCCCCCTGCATCTCCTCCTCCACCTCCCTCTCCTCCTCCTCTCCCTGAGGGCGATGTGGCATTTCTCCCCCTTTTTGCCGGGCCGCCTCGCTGGCCCTGCGCTGTCACTCTGGATGGCTCCTAGCATGCTGTGCCCCACTGTGATTGAGCATTACGAGGTGTTTCACGCCTCCGTGCATTAGGCGAGACGGCAGGGAAGGGCCTTGGGTAAATGATACGTATGGATTGCAAGGGCAAGAGGGTTCACAGCGGGGTCAGGTCAGACCGGAGACGAGGCAAACCGTCCTGATTCTCGTGACAAAAAAACCCAATGCTTGCATTTGCAACGCCGTGCAAGCTCTTATTGACCTGGTATTGTTTACTACTGCGTGATGCGTATATAAAAATACTGCAGTTTTTATTGTTTGCTTATTAAGGAGCTGTGGTGAGCATGTAATTAATGCACTGTGACGACAGGCTTCTCGCCCGGTGACAGTGAAAGACCACCTACTTGCTTTTAATACCGCTTGTCAATCTGGACACAGGATGCTCAAATAAGGGCATGTCTCAACTTGGGGAGGGCGAGGGGGGGGGGGGGGGGGGGGGGGTTAAAGCTATGCAGAAATATATACACACAGGATAGGAAATTATTATTTTTATGCTGCCGAGGCAATTAGGAGGTTGTTGTTGATTACGAAGCTAGATAAAGACAACAAATATGTATGTGAGTATTGTACTATTAAAAAGGCCAGTAAGGATAATTCATAATGGCGCCTACAGAGAACATACTAACTCCTTATTTCTAAAATCACAAATACTACAACTTGCTGATATAGTTCATCTTCAAACAGCTAAAATAATGCATAAGGCTAAAAATAACCAATTAGCTAAAAATGTCATCCAATACTCCAATATTCCAATACTTCCTCAAATACAAGGATGAAGTATATATCACTATATTGACAGTAACTATGGTACCCATTATGTCATTGTATGGTCATATCACCTCGTACTTCAAAAATTAAAATTAAAATTAAAATTAAAATTAAAATTAAAATTAAAATTAAAATTAAAATTAAAATTAAAATTAAAATTAAAATTAAAATTAAAATTAAAATTAAAATTAAAATTAAAATTAAAATTAAAATTAAAATTAAAAAATTACCACTTCCACACAGAATGGGTGGTCTGACTCCATACACTTTAGAGAGACCTTAAAGAGACTTTATCTCCAAGGCCTCTAATGTGGAATGTCCCTCTGATGTATTTGTTCCTGATCCTATCCATCCTGGTCACTCCCAATGTGAACCTCAGCATCCTCATCTCTGACATGTCCCAACCATCTCAGTCTGGCCTCTCTGACTTTATCTCCAAGGCCTCTAATGTGGAATGTCTCATTGTGATCCTATCCATCCTGGTCACTCCCAATGAGAACCTCAGCATCCTAATCTCTGACATGTCCCAACCATCTCAGTCTGGCCTCTCTAACTTTATCTCCAAGGCCTCTAACATGTAATGTCCCTCTGGTGTACACGTTCCTGATCCTATCCATCCTGGTCACTCCCAATGAGATCCTCAACATCCTCATCTCTGACATGTCCCAACCATCTCAGTCTGGCCTCTCTAACTTTATCTCCAAGGTCTTTAATGTATAATGTCCCTCTGATGTACTCGTTCCTGATGATCCTATCCATCCTGGTCACTCCCAATGAGAAACTCAATATCCGCATATCTGACATGTCCCAACCATCTCAGTCTGGTCTCTCTGACTTTACCGCCAAGGCCTCTAACATGTAATGTCCCTCTGATGTACTCGTTCCTGATCCTATCCATCCTGGTCACTCCCAATGAGAACCTCAGCATCCTCATCTCTGACATGTCCCAACCATCTCAGTCTGACCTCTCTGACTTCCTCTCCAAGGCCTCTAACATGTAATGTCCTGTTCCTGATCTTATCCATCCTGGTCACTCCCAATGAGAACCTCAGCATCCTCATCTCTGCTACCTCCACCATTTCTACTTCCTGTCTTTTCCTCAGTGGCACTGTTTCTAGACCAAACAACATGACTGGTCTCACCACAGTTTGGTATACATTTTCATTATAAAAGCCGTGTAGACATGACATAATATCCTTTTTTATTCACACCACAAGAAGCCAAAAACATACCACTTCCACACATAATGTGAGGAGGTCTGACTCCATTCACTGTAATGTGTGGATGTCATTACCGATGCCTCATCACCAGAAAACAACATATGACTTGTCTTTTCAGTATCCAACACTAGGATCACAGGTATGCTGGAGCCTATCCCAGCAGGCGATAGCGCTGTCTAAGCGGCATGCTCATCGGATCTTCCTTTTGTTTCCGTGTCTGGACATATTCGGAACATCGGTACTTCAGCCTGAGTAAGCAAACATGTCCACTCTTCATGTGTTACTCCACTTCACCTGTCACATAAAAAGAAGCGGAGTCGCGTTCCAGACACGGGAGTTAACGTCTTGTACAGCTGTAGGGCGACCCCCCCCCCCCCCCCTCAGAAACCCCCCCACTTCATGTCCTCTCTGTAGTGGAAGTGCAACAACAACAGAGATCTCTGGATCAATACGACCGTGCAGGAGATTTTAAGTGCTTTCTCCTCAACTTTTCTCCCCGGGTTCTTTTTCGGGCATCGAGCCGCCCGCAACCCCCGGGGCTGGACAAGCTGGCCGCGCCGCCGCATCTGCCAGCACGTCTTTAGCAGCTTGGCAGTTAGGTAAGCCCGTCACAGGTTGTAATCAAACCTGCCTGGAAACGAAGCAGCGAGGGAAAGGGGGGGGGGGGGGGGGGGGAGTCGAGTGGGTGGATGTAGTGCGATGGAGAAGGGGAAGGAGGTGGCCCCCGTGCTTCTGCCTGATTAATCATAATGTAATTTTAATTAAAAAGCACAGTGTCAAAGGGTTTAAAGCTGACTGAGAAGTGAGCCCAGATTGCTACGCAGTGGCATCCCACCCCCCCCAACCACCCCCCCCCCCCCCCACCCACCCCCTCAGTGTGCAGGCAGGAAATGTGTCCTGACAAATCCAGGCGCCCTGGCCAAGAAGAAGAGGCTACCATTACCGGGATACTGTCATTGAAGGTGGGGGATAAAAAAAAAAAAATCAGGCATGGTTCTGGAAAAGGTTGGGGGGGGGGGGGCGGGGGGGTCACACTGTCATCATAATTGGCGCTTGGTGCAAACGCCCGTGTCATGCAAAAAACGGCAAAGTAAAAAGGCACATGTGAGGTGTGAGGGATTCTGGCATCATGTTTTGTCAAGGGTGGATATCGTAAGCTTTTTTGAGAGACGCTGCAGGCCGGGGGTCAGGCGGGGGCGGGGGGCGGGGTTACGGGGTATTTTTTTTTTTTTTTTTTGTCAGGCTTAAGTTTGTTTACCTGTCACGACTCGGTGACAGGCTATTTTTAACACCAACTGAATGAATCGGGATTACAGCGTATATACCGCTGCGTCGGCTCCAGGCCAAGACGAGGCCGAGACGATGGTGGTTGCTTGAGACAGGCCAGAAGGAGCCGCATCGGAGCGGGGGGCGGGGGGGAGGAAGCCGGAGGGGGGTTAGCGCCAGGTTAGGGAGAGTTTCTGACACGTGAGGTGTCGTGGGGCGAAGCCAAACACTCAGGAAAACAAAAAAAATGCCTTTTTAACATAAAAAAATACAAGTTCAACAAAAGAAGACACGTCTTGATATGTAGTACCCCTACAGTGGCCACTAGGTGTCAATAATATTACTGTAATGTGTGGTGAGACACACAAGCACCAGACTTTTATTGCGAATCTGAATTATTTCACAACGTCACTTCCTGTCCGCCCACCGCTCACCTCCCTTAACGACATTATTTACAGCAACACACAAGAAACTTACTTTAGGGGTGTTATTTCCTGTCTAGAGGGCTCTAATAATTTTTAACTAGCAAAATATTCCATTTATAAACAAGACATCCTTATCACGGTTGCGTATAGAACCAATAAATGTGGAATGTCCCGTTCCTGATCCTATCCATCCTGGTCACTCCCAACGAGAAATTCAATATCCTCATCTCTGACATGTCTCAACCATCTCAATTTGGCCTCTCTAACTTTATCTCCAAGGCTTCTAACATATAATGTCCCGTTCCTGATCCTATCCATCCTGGTCACTCCCAATGAGAACCTCAGCATCATCATCTATGACATGTCCCAACCATTTCAGTCTGGCCTCTCTGACTTTACGTCCAAGGCCTCTAACATGTAATGTTCCGTTCTTGATCCTATCCATCCTGGTCACTCCCAATGAGAACCTCAGCATCCTCATCTCTGACATGTCCCAACCATCTCAGTCTGACCTCTCTGACTTTATCTCCAAGGCCTCTCCCATGTAATGTCCCATTCCCGATCCTATCCATCCTGGTCACTCCCAATGAGAACCTCAATATCCTCATTTCTGACATTTCCAAGTCATCTCAGTCTGGCCTCTCTAACTTTATCTCCAAGGCCTTTAATGTGGAATGTCCATCTGATGTACTCGTTCCTGATCCTATCCATCCTGGTCACTCCCAACGAGAACCTCAGCATCCTCATCTCTGACATGTCACAACCATCTTGGTCTGGCCTCTCTAACTTTATCTCCAAGGCCTCTAACGTATAATGTCCCTCTGGTGTACTCATTTCTGGTCCTTTCCATCCTGGTCACTCCCAACGAGAACCCTTAGCATCCTCATCTCTGACATGTTCCAACCATCTCAGTCTGGCCTCTCTGACTTTACCTCCAAGGCCTCTAACCTCCAAGTCCAGTTCCTGATCCTATCCATCCTGGTCACTCCCACAGGACTATGTGTGTATATAAAATAATGTTGATGTTAATTGTTAATGTAAATACCAATTAAACGTTAGATTTTTGCCTTTAAAAAAATCCATTACAACCTCCAAAAGTTCAGATTTCATTCGTGTGAAAACACATTTTTTAAGAATCTAAACTCAGAATAAAAAAAGAACATAAGTAAGCCAATTTGTTATTCACACACTCACTCTGTGTGTGTGTGTGTGTGTGTGTATTTGTGTGTGTGTGTCTCATGTGAGACAACAAAGGAGATAGATCCACCCCCAGAGAGGAAAAGGGGCTAAAAGCTCACTTCTCCCGACATTCTCTCCCTCTGTTTTAGTGGGAGTGGAGTGGGGCAATGGGCCAGGGCTGGTTGACCTTTGAGGGGAGGGATGGAGGAGGAGGAGATGGAGGAGGAGGAGGGATCCACCAGCATCCGGGTGGGGGGTTCCTGGGCTGAGGACTCAGAGGTGAGAGACCGTGAAGGGCCATCCCTTAACAAGCATTTCATTTCTCCCTCCAGGTGTCGCGTGGCTAACAGCCCCTCCGATGCCCTCAGAACATCCTGACACTTGATGATGCTGATATGATTATGCCTTTATTGTTATTAATTACAATATTAAGTATAAATACACACACTTGTGACATAAAGTCAAAATTCTCACATGTACCTGAATGCAACAGTTTGAACTTAAACTTAAACAAACTTAAGTGTTTTGATTGGGATGAGTTATATTTAGTTGTAATAATTAGAAATAACTAGATTTTTTTTCTTATTTTTAAAATTCTTGATCCTGATGAAAATACATATTTTGAGTTTTTAGTATCATTTAAAATTACTTCTCTCATTTGCTAAATAATCTCCAAAAAACTACAAAATTAATACCTATGTGATGGTTGTCATACATAATAATAAATATTGTAATTTTTATTTAATTTTCGTGTTTGTTATTGTTTAATGCTTTTTTAAAGATATTGTTTTTATTACTATTTTTATTGCAAATATTATGATTATTATTTTTTGTATTGAAATTGTATTTTTCCATTTTAATAATCCATATGCTACAAAAAAATCATACTGTTAAATTAATACCTATTTGATGGTTGTAATATATAATAAAAAATATTGTCATTTTTATTTAATTTTTGTGTTTGTTATTGTTTAATGCTTTTTTTTAAATATTGTTTTTATTACTATTGTTATTGCAAAGGTTATGATTATGATTTTTTTGTATTGAAATTTTATTTTTCCACTTTAATAATTCATATGCTACAAAAAAATCATACTGTTAAATTAATACCTATTTGATGGTTGTAATATATAATAATAAATATTGTCATTTTTATTTAATTTTTGTGTTTGTCATTTGTTTTTTAAAAATATTGTTATTATTACTATTGTTATTGCAAATATTATGATTATGATTTTTTGTATTGAAATTGTATTTTTCCACTTTAATAATCCATATGCTACAAAAAAATCATACTGTTAAATTAATACCTATGTGATGGTTGTAATATATAATAATAAATATAGTCATTTTTATTTAATTTTTGTGTTTGTTATTTGTTTTTTAAAAATATTGTTATTATTACTATTGTTATTGCAAATATTATGATTATGATTTTTTGTGTTGAAATAGTATTTCTCCACTTTAATAATCCATATGCTACAAAAATAATCGTACTGTTAAATTAATACCTATGTGATGGTTGTAATATATAATAATAAATATTGTCATTTTTATTTAATTTTCATGTTTGTTGTTGTTTAATGTTTTTTTAAAATATTGTTATTATTACTATTGTTATTGCAAATATTATGTTTATGATTTTTTTGTATTGAAATTTTATTTTTCCACTTTAATAATCCATATGCTACAAACATAATCATGGTTGTAATATATAATAATGACAAATATTGTCATTTTAATTTTATTTTTGTGTTTGTTATTGTTTAATGCTTTTTGAAAAATATTGTTATTATTACTATTTTTATTGCAAATATTATGATAGTGATTTTTTGCTACAAAAATAATCATACTGTTAAATTAATACCTACGTGATGGTGTTTATATATAATAATGACAATTATTGTCATTTTTATGTAATTTTTGTGTTTGTTATTTTTTAATGCTTTTTAAAATATATTGTTTTTATTACTATTTTCATTGCAAATATTATGATTATGATTTTTTTGTATAGAAATTTTATTCTTCTATTTTAATAATCCATATGCTGCAAGAAATGTCATTGGTTTGCGGCCTTTATGCGCTAAATCAACTCTATTGAGTCCTATTGATAAGTGGAAGCGAACAAGTGTTGTCGAATAATGAGGTCCTTTGTATGATCTGATGTGGCCCATATTGTGTCGCAATCAAGAAAGACATGTCCCCCCCCTCCCAACCTCCCTCTGCCGCCCCGCCTTCTTTAGCAGCTGGGGGGGGCCGTGACACAAAGCCCACAAAGAGACAGATGACAATTTAAACAAGCATTATTAGAGGTTGTTAACAAGGCCAATTCAATCCTATTTACATGGCAAAAAAAAATAAAAAAAATGACAATACCCAAATGTACAAACGCAAAGCGTGGCCGTTGTTACATAATCAGTACGGCGGCGCATTTGTGTGGGTGTGACACGCTTTTAAAAAACACACACACACACACACATACAAAAGGCGTGTTCATGCAGATATGTCGCCGCGCCGATGGATGTGCTTCTAACAAGCCATTAGATCAACACGCCGCAGCCATTTGGTCCCCACTTAAAGGCTCCCTTTTCACCCACAGCTCCTTGTGTGCTGGAGTGGTGACTTCAGACTCAGCGAACCACCCACTGGCTGATTTAAGCGTTCTCTAATAAACCCATCTGTTAGCTCATTATTGTGTTCCAGCCCTCGGAAGAAAGGGAGGAACCCTGCAAAGCCGACACAGAAGACGGAGGATGGAGTGGAGTTATTATCATTATTATTATTTATTATTATTATTACACTATTAGATTCAGCTTACAGCTTCATATGAAGTGGAGTTATTATCATTATTATTATTTATTATTATTATTACACTATTAGATTCAGCTTACAGCTTCATATGAAGTGGAGTTATTATCATTATTATTATTACACTATTAGATTCAGCCTACAGCTCCATATGAAGTGGAGTTATTATCATTATTATTATTTATTATTGTTATTATACTATTAGATTCAGCTTACAGCTTCATATAAGTGGAGTTATCATTATTATTATTACACTATTAGATTCAGCCTGCAGCTCCATATGAAGTGGAGTTATTATCATTATTATTATTATTATTTATTATTATTATTACACTATTAGATTCAGCTTACAGCTCCATATGAAGTGGAGTTATTATTATTATTATTATTATTTATTATTATTATTATTGCACTATTAGATTCAGCCTACAGCACGATATGAAGTTTAGTTATTATTATTATTTATTATTATTACACTATTAGATTCAGCCTACAGTTCCATATGAAGTGGTTATCATTATTATTATTTTTCATTATTACACTATTAGATTCAGCCTATAGCTCCATATGAAGTGGAGTTATTATCATTATTATTAATTATTATTTTTATTACACTATTAGATTCAGCCTACAGCTCCATATGAAGTGGAGTTATTATCATTATTATTATTTATTATTATTACAATATTAGATTCAACCTACAGCTCCATATGAAGTGGAGTTATCATTATTATTATTATTGATTATTATTACACTATTAGATTCAGCCTACGGCTCCATATGAAGTGGAGTTATTATCATTATTATTATTTATTATTATTATTACACTATTAGATTCAGCCTACAGCTCCATATGAAGTATTATTTTTTAGTAACTGTTACATTTGTCCACCTCCTGCTTTACATAGTTTGATTTTTTTTGTTGTTTGTTTTTTATTTTATTTTTAAATTTTTTTTTAATTTTCTAAATTTTTTTTATTTTTTGTCACATACCAAAGTACAAGGTGATATGACCATACAATGACATAATGGGTACCGGAGTAACTATCAATATATGTGCTATATATATCACAATATTGACCAAAAAATATAATTTTAACATTTTAATTTTTATTTTTTTTTATTTAAAAAAATAAAAAAAAAATTAAAAAACAAAACAAACATTTTTTTCATTTTAAATTAATTTATTTGTCACGAACCAAAGTACCAGGTGATATGACCATGCTGCATAAATACACATATGCGGCATTTTGCAGCAATTACTGCATAATAGATCACATCAGGGGTCACAATTTGGCAGGACTTTATTTTTCCACCACCAACAACAGAATGAATGCCAAGACATTTTTTTGCGGCCAAAATATAGTCCCCAAGCCACGCCCCTGACCCCAGGTATACCATCCAGTGTCACATTTTCGGATTAAACGTTATCAGTATTGCTTTTTTTCCCTCCATATAAAATACTGTATTGTAAAACCATGCAACTCCATGTTTCCGTGTGTCGACTTGTATGCTCAAATGAGTGCGCTGTTCTCATCGGCCCGGCCAGCAGGGAAGGTGGTGGCGAGGCTTTAACTTTGCAAAGCATTTTCCTGCCAGGTCCCTGAGAGATCCCACTGTTCGTTTATATTGAACTTTGTAGGCTAGCGACTCTGCCAGGCTCCCCTGCCTACTGCTGTAATATACGAGCTGCTGGTGACCTGCACAGAGACACCGGCCCTGTGGTTATTACATTTAGTAGTTTGTTTTTTTTTTACATATTTTCAGGTGTGTATTCAACCTAAAGCAGTGGTCTCAAACTCAATTTACTTGGGGGGCCACTGGAGCTCGGGTCTGGGTGAGACTGGGCCGCATCAGGTTTTCCAAAAAAAAAAAAAAAAACCAAAAAAACGCATTTATTAAAAACCAAAAATTTTAAAAAAACTTTGCAAACTAGAGAGCTAGCGACCTCAACGATAGCCTTCAAGTTATTTCCTTTAAACTTAAATAACCAAAAACTTACCACTTCCACACGGATAGGGAGGATAACTATTAACAGTTATTTAACCTTTAATCAAACGTAATCATTTTTTCTGGGTACATGATACCATACAGCAGGGGTCTCAAACTCAATTTACTTGGGGGCCACTGGAGCTCGGGTCTGGGTGAGACTGGGCCGCATCAGGTTTTCCAAAAAAAACAAACGCATTTATTAAAAACAAAAAAATTTAAAAAACTTCGCAAACTAGAGAGCTAGCGACATAAATGGTAGCCTTCAAGTTATTTCCTTTGAACTTAAATAACCAAAAACTTACCACTTCCACACGGATTGGGAGGATAACTATTAACAGTTATTTAACCTTTAATCAAACGTAATCATTTTTTCTGGGTACATGATACCATACAGCAGGGGTCTCAAACTCAATTTACTTGGGGGCCACTGGAGCTCGGGTCTGGGTGAGACTGGGCCGCATCAGGTTTTCCAAAAAAAACAAACGCATTTATTAAAAACAAAAAAATTTTAAAAACTTCGCAAACTAGAGAGCTAGCGACATAAATGGTAGCCTTCAAGTTATTTCCTTTGAACTTAAATAACCAAAAACTTACCACTTCCACACGGATAGGGAGGATAACTATTAACAGTTATTTAACCTTTAATCAAACGTAATCATTTTTTCTGGGTACATGATACCATACAGCAGGGGTCTCAAACTCAATTTACTTGGGGGGCCACTGGAGCTCGGGTCTGGGTGAGACTGGGCCGCATCAGGTTTTCAAAAAAAAAAAAAAAAACCCAAAAAACGCATTTATTAAAAACACAATTTTTTTTTTAAAAACTTCGCAAACTAGAGAGCTAGCGACCTAAACGGTAGCCTTCGAGTTATTTCCTTTAAACTTAAATAACCAAAAACTTACCACTTCCACACGGATTGGGAGGATAACTATGAACAGTTATTTAACCTTTAATCAAACGTAATCATTTTTTCTGGGTAGACAAATTAGTTTTTTTCAGATTAAAATGAACAAAGCATTATTAGAGCCCTGTAGACATGACAAAACACGACTATAGTCACATTTATACTTTTTTTATTTACAACATATTGCGCAACTGCAGGGTCTCGAGACACATGCTAACTCGCAAACTAGAGAGCTAGCGACCTAAACGGTAGCCTCAAGTTATTTCCTTTAAACTTAAATCGCCAAAAACTTACCACTTCCACACGGATAGGGAGGATAACAAGTTATTTCCTTTAAACTTCATTTGTTCATTTTCTACCGCTTTTCCTCACGAGGGTTGCGGGGGTGTGCTGGAGCCTATCCCAGCTGTTTTCGGGCGAGAGGCGGGGTACACCCTGGACTGGTGGCCGGCCAATCACAGGGCACATATAGACAAACAACCATTCACACTCACATTCATACCTATGGACAATTTGGAGTGGCCAATTAACCTAGCATGTTTTTGGGAATGTGGGAGGAAAAACCGGAGTACCCGGAGAAAACCCACGCATGCACGGGGAGAACATGCAAACTCCACACAGAGATGGCGGAGGGTGGAATTGAACCCTGGTCTCTTAGCTGTGAGGTCTGCGCGCTAACCACTTGACCTCTCTTGGTCTTAATGATGTTGATGTCTCTTGGTCTTAATTCACTTGCCGTTTTATTATTATTATTATTATTATATTTATTCATTTATTACTGATTGATTGATTTTCTTTATTCTTGATTTGTTTATTTATTTTTCATCTTATTTTATTTTATTTAATTTTATTTTATTTTATGTCTCTAATCATGTTAAAAAAAACATATTTAGAAGGTCGTAAAATACAAAACAAAAATATTCCATTTACAATTAAGGAAGATGGCCAAGGGTGGAATTGAACCCTGGTCTCTTAGCTGTGAGGTCTGCGCGCTAACCACTCGACCGCCGTGCCGCCCTCCTTTAAATAACTTAAATAGCCAAAAACTTACCACTTCCACACAAATAGGGAGGATAACTATTAACAGTTATTTAACCTTTAACATGAACATTCATCAAACATAATCATTTCTTTCCGGGTACATGATACCATACAGCATCCATATCAAATTAACTAACGTTAAACTTTCATATCAAGGCGGGGGGCCTCAAAGTAGTGTCCTGCGGACCACATTTGGCCCGCGGGTCGCGTGTTTGAGACCCCTGACTTATGGTCAATTTTTTGTTTTTGTTTTTTTTTCTAAAGTATTGCGTTAGAAATATATTTTTTTTTCATATGCGTGCATGTGTGCGAAGCTCCTGGCCATTCTCCGCCGTGTCCTCTCCAGCTCGCACAGCCTCTGTCATAAACAGCCACAGCCTCTGGCAGGTGTTGCGCTGTGGTGCACAGATATGCCCCCCCCCCCCCCGAAGTGACACACAAACAGACGGAGATAAGCACATACACACATACAAAAAAAAAAAAAAAAAAAAAAAAACACACCACCAGCAGGAATCCCCACAGGTGAGCCTTGGAGGACGGAGTCAACACCTTATTATTAAAACGCACACAGACACCCACATGTGCACACGCACACATAACGTGACAGCTGTTTAGGACGTCTCACACAGAAACTGGGATCTAATGGTTGGTCCGAAATAGTACTTAGTTCAAATAAACAGAACATTTTAAATAACATGTAAACATCTCAATAGGTGTCATTTGTTAGTCATTCATCTGCATTTACTGGTTTATGTTGACGTTCTGGTTCCACTTTTTTGTTTTTCCGGGTGGTTTGGTGGAACAATGAGGAGCAGCTGGACACGTTCAGCAATTAGCGCTCTTGGGAAGATTAGGATTGTGGTGACCAAACGTCATGTTTTTCCAGGACAGGACATAACAACCACCATTAAAAAGACCAAAAGAGGCTAAGTGGTTAGCGCCCAGGCCTCACAGCTAGCAGACCCCAAAATTCAATTCCACATGTCTAAGTCTATTAGTTTATTTAGCCATGTTTATGCTTGCAACAAAAAAAAACACTAAACTCATCACACAGTAACTTAACACTCCAAAGGTGTACCTAAAAATATACAAAGAAGTACCAATATGAGTTTTGAAGTTTTGCAGTTCATTGGAGGACATGCGGCATAGAAAGTGGTTAGTGCGCAGGCCACACAGTTAGGAGACCTGAGTTTGATTCCACCGTCGGCCGTCTCTGTGTGGAGTTTTTGCATGTCCCCCCCGTGCATGCGTGGGTTTTCTCCGGGTACTCCGGTTTCCACCCGCATTCCAAAAACATGTCTATTATAGAAAACAACATGTCTATGTCTATTAGTTTATTTAGCCATGTTTATGCTTGCAAAAAGAAAAAAAACACTAAAATCATCACACAGTAACTTAACACTCCAAAGGTGTACCTAAAAATATACAAAGAAGTACCAATATGAGTTTTGAAGTTTCCCATTCTGCATTGTGTCTGAGCAAAGCAGTTCATTGGAGGACATGCGGCATAGAAAGTGGTTAGTGCGCAGGCCACACAGCTAGGAGACCTGAGTTTGATTCCACCCTCGGCCGTCTCTGTGTGGAGTTTTTGCATGTTCTCCCCGTGCATGCGTGGGTTTTCTTCGGGTACTCCGGTTTCCTCCCACATTCCAAAAAAAAAAAAAACATGCTAGGTTAATTGACGACTCCAAATTGTCCATAGGTATGAATGTGAGTGTGAATGGTTGTTTGTCTGTATGTATATGTACATAATGGTTTATGTTTATTTTTTTGGGGTTGTTTTTTTTTGTTTTATTTTTGTTTTATTTATTTATTTTTTGTCACGTACCAAAGT